>NW_019728496.1:63402-96146 GCF_002891405.2 Cryptotermes secundus | reverse complement strand
CTCAGCCTCTAACAGAAATGAGTACAAAGGGCGGCCGGCGCGTAGGGCTGACAACCTTGCCGCCATCTATGAGCCGATTGTCTAGATAATGTGGGACTCTCAGCGTCTCACAACCCTATGGGCCTGTACTGCCTGTTACAGGGCTAGCTTTACTTTACTTACATTCAATGTATATGATATGTATTGCCTGGGGGATCTTTCAGTTCAGTGATATGAAACACTCTTCTTTTGTTTAAAAATTAAATTGGTCTGAAAGTGCAGAAACATGTCCTAGACTGCAAAGCCCACACGCTGGGAATAGAGGCGTGTCGGTAGGAATATGATAAGCCTAATACCGTCTGTATTTGCAACGAATATCGAAACGCATCAACGGAAATTCGAATCGTAGTAACAACGTATGCTCAAAGCGAGCTTGCCTTGAATTCGTTTCTCAGTTTGCTCACGAGTCGACGAGTTCCCGTATGTGAGAAAGCCTTTCGTGCGGCGACTGTTGCTGCAGTAATTACGGCTATTCTCTTTCACTGGCAGGCAGACAGACGATTTCTCCGAGATTTCACGAACTCTGTATGCTGCATACCAAAGGCCGCTAGCTGCGCTGAATTATTCTAATAGATAACAAATTTTATGTGTGCAGAAGGAAGTCTTGTACTCGGATTGTTGCAGCTAACTAGGAGTACATTCCTGGCAGCAGAGCCAGAAGTTTGAACACCGCTAACATACCATAACCCACAATTGGACACGGTAGTAATTGCTGTTGGTCGAATCTGCTGAGATTCCACCCGGGTTTCTCATGCTCAGTGAATGAGAACACTGAATAGCGGTTTTAAAGCTTCCGTTTTAATCAGAATCTCGATTCATATGTTAAATAAATGGCATATACGTGGTAATGGGAAAAGATTCTGTCTCAAGCACCGCGTACAGACCTGTTCCGGACATCACGTAGCCTCACATCCAATCGGTGAATGTAAATGATAAGTTGTCCCTGTGCTTAACTAATTAAGCATTACGGCGTGAAGACGTATAGGGGAGTGGATGTATAGACCCACGTATTCTTTACCTCAGCAATATTTGGAGGTGAGTAATCAGATTGACACTACTTTACACTCGGGAATGGGCCCCAGAACATGTCTGGACGACGTGGAGATGAGAAAAATATTGCTTCTACCGGGACTCGAGCTTTGATCCCTTGGCCGTCCATCCCATAGCTAGTCGCTATACCGACTGTGATTTGAGACTATTTCCCTGGAGGTGAAACGTCCGGAGTTGACCACTGACCTCAGCCTAGTATCGAATTTAAAATTGCACTGAGATTTGCCTCAACTTCCTCAGTGGCCCCCAAGCTCCGTCTTTCCATTCGCATTGGGGCGGAAGGTCCGGACGGACATACTTGCACGAAGGCAATAACATGGATCTCGTGTGCCGTTTTATAATATGCTTTCTCCTGGATTCATTTATTTCGTTGGACTGTACTGTGCGCGCAAGAATGTCGCCAATCAACGCAGGATTCCTGTGCATATGATCCGTTCTTTCAGGACTGCTATCTGCTGTATTCGTGAGTGTAGCGCTCTTGTTGGCCAGCATAATAAAATTGTGTGTCTACAGTTGTGCTCACAAAATTGCCCCTGCAGTGGGCGATGTTACAATGCGAGCATAATGTTTCTTCTCGCGTTCATTGAATTACGATTGAACAAACAGTCGTCATAAGTTCAGCTTGAAGAATCTGCTGTTTATTTTCATTGCTAGTGGTGTGGGACTAAGTCCCTTGCACTGCGGCCACTTCTGGCCTATTGTACCAGCCCCAGATGATAGGTGAGGGTGATTGTGGAGCAATTGGTGGAATGAAGATTGGCAGGGGAAACCGAAGTACTCGGAGAAAACCTGCCCCAGCGCCACTTTGTCCGCCACAAATCCCACTTGACCAGACCCAGAATTGAACCCGGGCTGCCATGGTGGGAGCCAGCGACTAACCGCTTGAGCTATGGGGCGGCCAAGAATCTGATAAATACAAACCGTTGATCGGGAGGCCTTTGGGGAAGAGAGATTTGGGAGATCTAGAGCTGGTTAGGATGATTTTGCAATAATGATTCTTAGGAAGACATTTCGTGAGGCTGTTGACTGGATGAAACTGGTGCTTTCGCAGTGGTGAAGATTGAATTGCGATACTTTTAGGCTGAAAACCCACTGACGCGACTAGTCGCGAGCGGCTTTGTCTCGCGCGTCCGTTAGTTGTACATATTACGCGTGCGACAGCTCTGCCGCCTGTGTGCCGCGTTCCAAAACTTAACCACACGCGGCTCATAAAAGCAATACAAATAACGGCCGCGAGCGACAACACTCGACAAACCGCGCGCGGCTTTTCGCGTCAGTGGGTTTTCAGCCTTAGACTACAACAGCATATGGTCTCGTATGGTAGATGGTTACAAACGTACCGCCTCCACGTTCACGGTAGACTTTTGTGAACACGGTAATGAACCTTCGGGATTCTTAAACGTGGGGAGTGCTTAATCGTACGAGAGATTATCATTTCTAGAGATGGATTATTCCATGGAAGTAGTTTGGTTAAAATCTCTACATTAGGAACCGGGATAGCGCAGTCGATATAGCGCCTGGCTACGGGCTAGGCGACCGAGGGGTCGGAGTTAGAGTCCCTGTAGTGGCAAGAATTTTCTTCTCTCCACGTTGGCCAGGCTGGCTATGTGGCCCACCCAGCCTCCTATTTAACGGCCGGAGGGGGCTCTTTCCCCGGAAGGTAAAACGGCCGGGGCGTGAAGCTGACCCCTCACCTCCTACTAGTGCCGAGGTCAAGAAAACGTGAGTCTATACGTCCACCCCCCCATACGCCTTCGTACAGTAATGCTTAATCGGTTAAACACAGGGACAACTTTACTTTTTACCTAATAAATCTGCGTTAAGAGTACTTTCGTCTTGGATGAGACTCCGTGTAGTCTTAGAGAAGTTTGACAACGTTTCGGAAGAATATTTCAGGTTCGAAGAGTAAAACGAGTAAGCAAGCAGCAAACAGCAAACAGAGTGCTCTTCATAAGATCCTCAAACCTTGCAGCATTGCTTTGTATTTTTGTGAATACTAAATAAACGAAACGTTTCCCTTCGTCTATGTACGTTGGAGCTTGTCAAACCAAATTCTATACAATTTTTCGACGAATTATGTTACAAGTTTTTTTATATTTGTGTTTAAATATTTGTTTAACGGAGACAGGATGTTGTGGACTCAAAGATTTGAGACAGCTTCACTGTCTACTGATGGACAGCGGTCCCTTGGGGAGAGGCATGCTCAGAGGATGTTGGTAGGGTGATGGTTTATTAATCCTTACATGGGGTCACTGGTAGCAGGAAGTCGTGTCATGTATCTCGTGGGCTGTGAGCCGATGCTGACTCGCAGACATTCTCTGCTACGTCTCGTCATACTCATAACCCAGCCTCGTATCCAATGGGCAAGGTAAAGTTGTCCCTGTGCTCTACGAATTAAGCACTACGCCGTGAAGGCGTATGGGGGAGTGAATGTATAAATCCACATTTTCTTCACCTCGTCACTAGTTAGAGGTGAGTGGAGTCACATCCCGGCCGCTTTACCCCCGGTACCTATTGGATAGGAGGTTGGGTGGACAACAGAGCCGGTTTGGACGATTTGGAGAAGAGAAAATTCTTAATCCTACCGGGACACGAACTCCGAGCCCTCAGTCGTCCAGCCCTTAGCCAGTGGGTACCGGGGTTAAAGCAGCGGAGGCGTTAAGCTGACCACTCACCTCCGTCTGGTGCCGAGATAAAAAAAATGTGGATCTATATATCCACTCCCCCATACGCCTTCATATCGTAGTGCTTAATTAGTTAAGCACAGGGACAACTTTACCTTGTAGTTTAATAATAAAAATTCATGGCAGCGTGCATTTGAACACCTGGCCTATTCGGTTTCATTATTTATTTCCGAAAGAATAAATCCTGTACACATTGGGTAGGAATCCTTGAACAGTTACATGATCCATCCCGAGACTTGTACCGACATGACACAACGTAACGCAGACAGCCGTCGGCATACACCCTTTCCCCTACCAGGACTCGTACCCGCATTCCAAAACCGTAGGAAAATTCTAGCTACTGGGATAAGACAATAGTTAATGATGAAGGTAAACTGAAAGTATCCCTGTGACAGGCCGTGGAGGCCCATAGGGTTCTTAGATGTTGAGGTGCCCACATTTTCTAGAAAATCGGCTCACAGATGGCGGTGAGATTGTCAGCCTTACGCGCCAGCCGCCCTTTACCCCAAAGAATATTCCTGGTACTCATTTCTGTTAGAGGCTGAGTCGACTCCAGGGCCATAGTGTGGCTGGAAGGATTAGGTAAGTGAAAAAAATCCACATTTTCGGGATTCGATCCCGCAACCTTCCAGCTTGTAGCATATTGCCTCAACCAACTACGCTACCGCGTGTTCCCAGTTAATGATAACTGTAAATAATAATCATTAAGACCATTAGACTTATTATACTTGTATGCTTGACCTCCGGCACAGTTTGAAAGCAGTTCTTAGTAATTCTTGCATTATGATTTTGACCTTTAGGCCTGTTCTTGTGGCAAGACATGAATATAGAGACCTCTTTCGCTTTTATACATACACATTATATTTAACTGTTATTATGAACGTAAATTTCTCCCTGAGTCTAAGCATCACCCGTGAAGGCGTATAGATGGCTTGTAGGTAAAGTTTGACTTGGTCTATATCTCGTCATTGGAAGGATGCGAATGGTCAGGTGGAGTGTCCCTTTTGGTTCCGAAGTTGGTCACTGATGTGGATGTTCCCACATGGCATTACCAGTCAGCAACATGATGTGGCACTTTCAAGTGAAATGAGTCAACAGATCTCAAACTCCGTAATTCAAAACATGTGGTTGGACAATCGACGGTAAAGAGAATTTTTCCTTACACAGACAAGCTCACATTCCTGTGAAGTAGTAGAGTACAAACAAGCAATCAAAGAAACAAACATCTGTATTTACAGACCAAGAAGGCCACAACCTGACTGAACCCCCTCGCACATCGCTTAGGCCACCTTTGCCTTTATACTATGGTGGCCTGGGGTATTATAACAATATGTTGTAGTAGTTTGATAAGTCGGTACGAACGTTTCGCCGGAATATGCCGTCTCAGAATGTGAAGTAAGGGCCCTCATCACTGGGCGGTGACATTTGGTGCTGACGTTATTGAAGTTTGCTATGTCTCCTTGTGGGCTACTAGTGCTTCATGTCCTGTTAACAGTAGTGCAGAAATGGATTCAGCAGGTTCCTCCGGAATATTGATGTCTCTTAGGCTACATCCCAGAAGATCGCAATGTTAGCTGACCTATACCGTACGTAAGGAACGGTGCTTAATAGAACTGGGACACCCGGACGGCCTTGATTTGTGACAAGGCGGTCAGTGTTTGCTTGTTAATCTTGACGAATGGACTCTTGTCTGTCACTGAATCTATGCCGCTGTCAGACGCTTTGCTGAAGTATCAATTCGGCAAGATCCACTGAACGGCTGATTCGCAACCCTGAGGAGCGTCTTTCATATGCAGACTCACGTGAAGTACCGTTTGCATGAAGTCAGCTGACTAGCTCCTGATTTCTTCCGGAATGTAATTTTGATTTGTTTCCTTCTCCCATATAACAGAACTTTACCACATTTCCCAAGGATCTGAGCCTAATATCCTTTTTCTTTTTGTTCTTCTTGGTGGCAAGGGAACATCCTGTTTGCCCGTATCGATGTCCTCACACTTTTTACAACCTCAGTACATGTGACATCACAAACATGTGAAAGAAGCGACGCCTACGGAAGTTCAGCAATTGTCGCAGCTGACGGCTTAATTACATCATCTTACGTCATGTGCGTAGATTCCTGCAACAGTGGTGTAAGTTACAGGCACCACCAGTGCTTGTGATTTGCTGTGCTTACGTAGACCAGTGGTTCTCAACCTTTGTGAGACCGGGCCTTGGCCCGGCGGTTGAGCACTGACGTAGACTCTCTGCTTCCATCTGGACGTGCGATGAGCTTGTAGTTATTCGGCGCTCTTTAAGTCCAATTTTTTTTTTTCGGGTTAGGCGCTCCTGCCCGTGGTCACTTCGAATGAGCACTATCCGAACTTATGTAAAAGTATAGCAACCCTGTTGTCCGCATATACGTGATATGATTGAATATGCCCCAGTACGTAAGTTAACCGATTTATATTAGCACATACGTTACGGGACACACCAGCAGAATGGAAACAAACTCGTGAAGATGGTGACAACTGTTGTGACTGGACTTCAGCAGTACAATACCGCCGCCGCCACCACCACCACCACCACCCCCACCCCCGCCGCCGCCGTCGTCGTCGTCTTCGTCATGATTAGGTCGGTGAAGCCTGCTCCTTTGAATTCCAAGAGGGCATTCGTCTTTCCATCGTTGTTTTTGTTGTCCTGAGTTACGTCATTCATTCGTAACGAAATGCCCAATGCATTCCATTCCAAATGATTTACCCAGTTTTCTTGGTATTCTTATGCGCATATGTTCCATTATATTTGTTACTTTCAATGTTTCTCTGATGTCAGAGTATTTTGGTCTTCTATTCTAGTAAACACTTTGGGCGGCCGCACACCACCTGCATCAAGACACGATATAAAAGACTCAGTCTTGCTTCATTCGTGATTCTTCAGCATGAAGCTCACGTCAGCATCATGACTCAGACCGGTGTGCGGCGGTTTTCATAATCTCATTCGTTTCAACCGCGTTCCTTTCTTTGCGTCATGTCGCAGACATCGTGTCTTGACTGTTACATGTCTTCATGCACACCGGTGTGCAGCCTGCCTTAGCAGTGTTTTCAGTGGTGTATTTGTCACACTGCCAGTTTCTGGAATTCCATCTGCTTTAAAATCCAAGTTTCACTGCCATGATAAAAAGTTGCTCCGAATGTGATGTTATGTAGGCACCATTTTGTATAAACCGGTATTTTTGTGTCAAACATCCTTTTAACTAATAGGCCTGCTCCAGCGATTGTGACATGATTTCAGACAGTGGGGGAAGCAAGAAATGACATAACCCACTTGACAGACGCTAATGTGCAGTGCTAAACTGTAGTTGTCACTTAGTAAACGGTATATTGTGTATTTCTGCAAGTCATGAGGAACTATGTCTTATCTGCCATATGCTTCTGGTGGCCTACTCCTGTATTGACCAAACAGACAAATGCACTTGGGCACCACTTATTTGGAACACCGTATCAGAGTCGGTCATGAGGGATTTACTCCGCTGTTGCTCCACATTGCTATTATCGGCAGCTATGGTTACGCATTAAAAGCAAAGGGATGTACCGTCTCTAGTTTCACTTGCTGTCTTATTCTTCCAGTGGTGCTTTTTGTGCTTCCAGTTATCCGCGTCTACTGCTTCATTACGGCTGTGTCAATGTGCTTCTGTGTGGTTCTCTTGGGAAGATGTGTGGATGCGTCTTTCGTTTTGTGTGTCGTTGACTTTCTATTGACTTTTCGAATCGGACATTGGGTTATTTGATTGTGTAAATGTGAACTCGAAGCGTCCATATTAGGTTTCTCTTACTCAAAAGTGTATTGTGTGTTTCGTAGACAAAGCTGTGAAACCCAACGAAGTTTCTTGCACCAAGCATTTGTTTAACTGGAGAGGTTAACTTTACAAGGGACAAGCGTGTTTACTTACTAACTTTTTAGAGCTGAGCCCTTCTTGAGAAGCCGCCAGTTGTGCAGTTACTCAAGGAATTCCACTGCTCCCTAGCCTGAGACAGATGAATATTAATATTGCCCTCCGACTTACGTCTTTGTCCTCCTAGCGGTCTCTCGTCTTCTGGTTTTCCTACCAATATCCTATGTGCATTCGTCTTCGCCCCATTCCTGCTACATGACCTGCCCATCTCATCACTTTTGACCTAATTCTCATAGTACTTGGCGAAGAGTACAAGTTACGAAGCTCCTCATTGTGCATTTTTCTCCAGCCTCCCATCATAGAGCGAACGCGTGTACGGGAGATACGTTTCCTTCCCAAAACTACTAGACAGACTTCAATGAAAACTGGTTCTGGAGAATTTATCCCAAAATTATTTAGTGAATTTAATTTCGGTTCGTATCAGACCTATTAAAAATCGATATTTTAGTGATGCAGTTATATTTTTTGTTAAGAAGTAATTTTTCTTATTTACATCATCATTTGTCTCCAACTACGTTATTAGCCGTTTTACTTGAAGCTCGAATAAAATGTTATAGTTAATCTCAAAGCCACGGCCTTCGAAATAAATATGAGGTAAAGTTTTCTGTGTTTAATTACCACGCCATGAGGACGTCTGGGGGAATGGAGGAAGGTGTGTAGCTCCACGAATTCTTAACCTCGGCATTGGATTGAAATGAGCGGTCAACTTCACGCTTTGGCCTCTGTACACCCGAGTAACTAATACTGGTCACTGGGTGGGTCTCTGAGCCGGTCTGGACACTGTAGAGAAGGGAGAAATTATTTGCTCTGAGGAAGGTCCAGTTTGTAGCCTAGACACTATGCTGACTGAGCTATCTTGACAAATAATTTGTTGGCTACATGGCATAAAATGTGGATTTCATTAAGCGCTTACTTTAGATGCCTTCCTTCAAGGTGAATTTGTAACGAAGATCAAGTAATTTGAAATCCGTGCTGTGCGATTAGCTCTCCCGCTGTAATAACTCTGTGCTTGCGATAAGTGAACACAAGGTCAGTGAGGTGTGCAAAGTAGCCAGGAGTCTCGGAGAGGGGCCTGTTATTGTTTGTAAGAGAATGTGGCTCAGGTGTGTAGTGTACAGATAATGCGAGTAGTACACTCGTATTTATAAGGTTTATACATTTATCCACGTTGATTTTCGATGTGCTTAAGGCGGTAGCGTAGTCGGTTGAGGCACTATGCTACTAGCCGGAAGGTCGTGGGTTCAAGTCCCGATGAGGTCATTGGATTTTTTTTCAATTGACCTAATCCTCCAGCCGCACTATGGTCCCGGAGTCGACTCAGCCTCTAACAGAAATGCGTACCAGGAATCTTCCTGGGGGTAAAGGGCGGCCGGCGCGTAGGGCTGACAATCTCACCCCTGTGAGCTGATTGTCTAGAAAATGTGGGAACCTCAACATCTCACAACGCTATGGGCCTCCACGGCCTGTTACAGGGATAGCTTTACTTTACTTCTTAATATTTTCTGCTTTATGTGCGTTTTGTGTATATTTATAATTGATTCATTTATCCACATTTTCAACAGGTCAGAGTATAAAGTATCGTATGATAGGACGAATAATGTACGTATAAATTCATTGAAAATAGTAAGGAGACGGGCGTGGTATAGTTTAATCGGGAATGAATAGGCCGATAGTCCTAAATGTTGAAGTTGTTCATGACGATGGTTTTTGTTTCCTGAAAGCAGCCGACGGGCCGCCATGGAAAGTCCGGCAGACTGCGGTTTGCAAACCTGTCCTGTGCCTCGAACTACGAACCGGTCTTGTGCTTTATCACGTTCGCTGGCCTTAATTGAAATTCACCCATTTTGTTTTTCACAGGTTTCTCCTTCGCTAAATTAAAACTGACTGATGCATTCGATCTTGTCTTTTAATAAATGATTAATAATATCAATGATGATAATAATTAAAATAGATTCATTAATTGCTGTTTTATCATAATTATTGTGGGCACGCGATGGCCACTGCAACGTTGAGAGATCACAGCCTCTTGTGACCCTGTGAGTTCAGAAGGTTAACAAGGCAATTGCAGGCACTCGGGTCTCCTTCCTTTCTTATTCATTGCTCGTTGCTAGGAAACCGAGTTTTGCGAACTTACGAATTGACCCATACCGACGGGGGGTTTGGTCGTGATGTACTTGAGAAACTGAGTAATAAAACTAATCTAATTTATATTACTCGTATATTAGTATGTCTACGCATTGTGCAAGATTCTATTTATAAAAATACACTTATGGGATATTACGCCATCTAGTCTGGTAGTTGACCGCCTCTGTGGTCTGGTGGTCAGAGTTTCTGGCTATAGATCCGGAGGTCCCGGGTTCGATTCCCGGCGCTACCAGATTTTCAGAGAAGTAGTGGGTCTGGAACGGGGTCCACTCATCCTCGTGAAGATAATTGAAGAGCTACCTGAATGGAAAAGTAGCGGCTCCGGTCTAGAAAACCGATATTAACGACCGTGGTAGTCCGTTGTGCTGACCACGCGACACCCTCTATCTGCTAAAATTGGCACTAACTTCGCCGACAAGCGGCGGTCGCTCGGTCGGTATAGTTCGCTTGCGGACTGAAGCCGCGGAGTTAGTTTTCTTAGTCTGGTAGATATTTAAAAATTTTTTGGAGGAAATTGCTGCCTTCGTCTTTAAAGTGTGAGAGTAAGCCGCGGGGGGGGGGAAGCCAGAGTCACGTTAGGACTGACGGTGGTAGAGGCTTAAAAGTCGTGCTGAAGAGAATGACATCGGTGGGAAAAGTCTCACAATTTATGAACTTTAATGTACCCGTCTCCGTATTTGCCTCTCCTCCCGCAACTCCACATGTTTCTATCTACAAAAGTACTAGTCAGATTTCGATGAAATTTAGAATCGGTGGTTGCACCAAAAGTTATTGGGCAAATTATTTGACCCACATGGCCCGACATTAAGCCCTAATTAAATTGCTTCGTATTTTTAAGAATTTACCATACAAAGAATTGACAGATAACTTGAATTATAAATCTTGTTATAATCTACAACTTTTATTTGCAACGTTTTTTTATATGGCAGATGTTCAGCGAGATACAAGAAGATAAGTTAATGTGGACACAGAGTGAGCCTTTAGCGTTATGGGCTCTTCAGGTATAAGATTTTATATGAAATAAATAAACACAAAAGCAACTGACATATGCGAAATCGTAATGAACGTGTTCGGGAATATATCTCTACTTCGTACTGCGCGGTTGGCTCAGACAGTATAGTGAACAGGCTACGGGCTGGACGACCACAGAATCGTGGTTCAATTCTCTGAAGGGGAGACGGATTCTTCTCTTTACCATCATGTCCAGACCGGCTCCGGAGTCCACCCAGTCCTCCTCTCACTGACTACTGGAGACTCTTTCCCCGGGGATAAACCGGCCGAGGGGTGAACCTGGCAACTCACCTCCATCTCTTGCCAAGGTTAAGAATGGGCGTAGTAAGTTATACCTCTTCCGTGTAGCTTCATGGCTTGGTACTTAAGCGCAGGGACAACTTATACCGTACATACTTTTGCCTTTCCGGTACTGTTTACTTGCCACCACCTTCCCAGCCGAATCCAGGACCCGCCCAGTCGCTTATCCATTTCTTACAGGTTAAACGAAAGCATTCATTTTTTAAGGTCTGGATCTGGTGGTTAATTTGATAGTTGAATAAATGCCCCTCGCTTGTAGAACATACGCACTTCCATTAACATGTGCACGCATAAATACACACATACGTATGTGCAAGTCTCCACACATATGTATGTATACATGTGTGTCTTACCGCTGCAGCAAAACGTTAATTCTGACATGCATCTAGTTAATTTCGGTGCAACATTGGTCAGATAAAGAAGAATATTTCCATTTTAACACTTTTGACGAGCTAAAGACTTCTGTTTTCCCCGTATTGCCTTTTTTTTTTTAAATTCCCTTAGTGAATGGTGGATTCCAACCGTGTCCACTCGGCACGGCGGCCACTGATTGGCCTATTGTACATGCCCCGGGTGATTATGATGATGGAGAATTTGGTGAAATGAAGATTGGCAAGGGAAATCGAAGTACTCGGAGAAAACCTGTCCCAGCGCCACTTTGTCCACCACAAATCCCACTTGACCAGACCCGGGATCGAACCCGGGCCGCCGCGGTGGGAAGCCAGCGACTAACCTCTTGAGCTATGGCGCGGCCTTCCCGTCTTATCTTACTGCCCTATAATGGTTTATATTTATTTCTTCTGGTAACATTGGCGTTATGAAGGAAATTCTTTATATCTGTTAACTCGTACAGATGTACGGTGTTTGCAGTTTCGGGTTGTTAACTGGGCCTATAATGTGGTATGGATCGGTGTTTAATATTGTGGTACTGCCCACAATTCATAACCTGCCGCTAAGGGCGCTGTTCCGAATGCCATACGCCACATACATAGGACGACTACACTGCCACCGTTTACTATGTGTTGCGTTGCGGTCTCTATATTTGGAGACGCTATTTCCGGCCCTCATAGCTCCACGAACGAGTGCCCTGTGTGCCTTCGGAGCGCCAACAGTTCGGCATCATGGCCTCCTCTCTTGTGCAGTGATAGCAATGTAGTAATATCGTTGGTTAGCGGCATTACTGTGTTTGTTACTCGGTGCGTGTCAGATTTCTCTCTCCTGGTTTACCTCAGTGAAGAGCTCCTCCGTCCATCGCTTTTATTAGCTTACTATAACAACGGACTACATGATAGTAGTGTCTCCCTATGAGATATTCCACTTATGCTCTCGTTAAGAAGTAATTACATTCAGTAGACCTAATACGTAAACATGTGCTTTGTAAGAGTTTGGTTGGTCAGCATTTTAAGGTCTCATTTTGCCGTAGGATAGTACTCAAGGTGCATTTGTGGAAAGTGGAGGTGTGAATTAGCTTCTTGCAATGTCGTAGAAGTTATTTTCACAATTAGGAGGACGTGACGACCACAGTATATATATGTTTGTTTTGTGTGACAAGAAGTCGCTGTCCCCTGATGTCGTTATACCTGTCATGCTGCAGTTCACTCTCGAGCCCAGACGGCGGAAGAAGAAAATTAGCAACGGCCTTCTACTCGCGCGGTGAATTATCAGTGACAAGCAGTAGACCTACATTCCAAATGAAGGATTCGGACGTTTCTTACGCACTACAAGATTAAAGCTACTTGAAAAGATGAAGGAACGTAAATGGTGGAACGGCGTTCCCCGCGTTCCGTCTCTGTGGTGGCGTTCATCTTCTGTACCTCCCCGCCAGGAGTCTGACGATCAGCCTGGGCAGCATCGGACAAGCCCGAAGATCCGAGAGGAACCTGTCGCCGAGGAATGCAACAAGGCGCAGGCGCTGCCGGAGTCGCCCGACGGCGTGACGCCAGACGCTATCTTACGCTACAGTAAGACGGACACAGAACCTCGGTGTTCCGACGATGTTTTGGTGGCGAGAAGCGGCAGGCATAGCCTGGACGCGTCGGATCGCGTCACCGGAAAAGACTTGAGGAACTCAGTGCCTCGGGCATTGTCGACTCCGCCTCGAAGGAGAAAGGAATTTGTATTGGAAGGAATTCCAGATATCAGTTTCTCATTCTTCAACGATCAAGCGGTCCCCGTCACATCAGCGAGTGAGGCGTGTCTGCAGACCACGGAGCAGTCTTCAAGACATTCACCCAGTCGGGCGGAAGCACAAGTAATGGACACTTTTGTGACTTCGACCGGCGTCTCTGCTGTCATTGTTGGGGAAGACGTGAAGACGCCGAGTCAGGAAGGAGATTACGAGGTCTTGAGAACAGTGATTCCCGTAAATTCGACTCCAGCGGACGCCGTGCAGATCTCCATGGTCGCTGTGTTAAGTCAGGAACAACAGAGCAAGAAGTCACCTAACATTTCTTGCATCAACATAGTGTCCATCAATACGGCCGCTCAGCACGAGAATCAATATGCGTCTCCAAGGAACTCATCCTCCACTACCGAGGTTTCTGACCTTGTGCAGGATACGTACACAGCTCCGCCCAGTCCTTCTTCCCCTCATACTGTTCCTTCTTTCCAGGATACATCCTCCCCATTGCCTGATCATTTTTCTTCTGAATGTACTGTTCCTTCTTTTCAGAGCTCGCCCACTCCACAGCCCAACGTTTCCTCTATTGAGTGTACTAGTCCCTATTTCCAGGACTCGTCGATTGAAAACCCTTCCTTGGATGCACCCTCTCCTGACTGTGCCACCCCACCTTGTCAGGACACCCCTGCCGCCTCCACCATCACGATATCACTTCCGCTGCAGTTGACGGATCAGGCGGTCACGGGGTGCCATGACTGGGAAACGATCACGGACTACAGTGACTATTATGACATAACGTCAGTGTGCACACAGCGGCGGAAGGCGAACAGCGACTATGAGGATGTGCAGCAGGGGCAGAACTACTGCACCCCACGAGGCCGCCGCGCTACCCTCATGCGGGATCGTCGCCGCGGGATGGGCACCATGAGGACTCGTATCCGGCGAGCCTGGAGGGCGGTACGAGGGTGGTTGGGCGAGGAGAGGGTCCGTATAGGGGGTGTGATTCAGAGACATGCCCATGCACAGGCCGTGAGGAAGAGCGAAGACATTCAGCAGGCTGAGGAAGAGGACTCGAGGGTCGTAGTAGTGAGGACGCGAGAAGGCAGCAGCAGACCAACCTCACGAACAGGACCGCGGCGGAGCAGACACTTCCCCGAGGTAAAGCCTTTCTTTGCAATCGTGTGTTTCTTTCGTACCAGATGTGCTGCAGGCATGTCGTGCTTTAAGGGGAGGCTCTGAGCCCTGTCTTCTCATTCTTAATTGCATCAAAATCAGATGCTTAAGCAATCATTTGAACAGGTTGGTCTAGACGAAACTCTGTTCGAATCTCGGCCGACACATCTACTCCGAATGAGGTTTATCGTGATTTTCCTAAGTCCCTAAGACAGATGTCGGAATAGTACCTCAGTAGGCCACGACCGCTTCCCTCGAAATCCATTCCAATTCATCGCTCATCTTTCGTGTCATCCGATGCTTCATAGTTTCAATAATGATGGTGTCGTTAAATAACCAACCGTAAGTCCCTATAACAGGCCGTGGGGGCCCATAAAGTTGAGATGTTGAGGTTCCTACATTTTCTAGACAATCGGCTCGTAGATGGCGGTAAGTTTGTCAGCCTTACGAGCCAGCCGCCCTTTACCCCCAAGAAAATTCCTGGTACTCGTTCCTGTTAGAGGCTCATTCGGCCCCAGGGTCATAGTGCGGCTGGGGGATTAGGTAAATTGAAAAAATCCACCTCATCGGGATTCGATCCCGCGACCTTGCGGCTTGTAGCATTATGCCTCAACCAACTACGATACCGCGTGCCCTTGTACGTATTTAACTTTATGCACACATTCAGGTTCTGTAAAAAGCTGGCAATTTCTTGACTATTTCAGCGACTGATCGCTACCCTTGAAGGGCTGTGTTCCGTGGAGTTTGGTAGTACAAATTCTCGATAACTGATGGCTTTTAGTGGAGATGAAACACTGTAAATATTGTGTAACGGAATGAAGTTAAATATAGAAGTCGCCCATTCATGTAAAACAATATAAGATATTCTGGATAGTAGGCCTCCCTGAAAGATATTTTAGGAAGAAACAGCATAAGATCGAGACTGTCGGCAGATATGAAACAAGATTTTGGAACAAATCGCATAAATCCGGGATGTGACATCGTATAGTGTGGTAAAGATAACGGCATCAGGTTTCTGCGAAAAAAAAAATTATCACAGCGCCATATTGTGTATGAAACAGTTTTTGTTATTTGGCACCGTCAACACAAATTTTTCTGCGAAGAGCTAGCATCATTTAACGGACTACACGGCGTCACACCCCAGACGGCGACCGTTGTCTTTTTAATTACCGCAATGAGAAGCTCAAGTCTTACATGTTTTAAAGAAGATTGCGGTACATATCACTGGAAAACGGGGCGTCCTAAAACAAGGTTTTTGGACAAGCCTTATAAATCCAGGAAATATAGTTTAGGGGAACAATCATAAATTAGGAAAAGTAGGCCATGTTGAAATGAGTTTTTCGGCCACACGCAGGTCCGCTTTATCCAGTGGACAAGTATGTAGTACAAAGCAAGCAAATAGACCTCCAGGACCCCCACCGCGCGAGTGTTGCTACCACATCCTGTGGTGTAACCTCTTCCTGCGTTTTGCTATTGTTAATGTAAATTCCGTAATTGTCTTCATGGAGCGATGCTGAATTAATTAAGCACAGGAAAATTTTACCTTTACCTTTATCTTGCTTGTATTAAACTATAAGGTCTTTTATTTAAGAAGTTTCGAGAGAGAACCCAGAATTATAAAACACCTTAAAGCAGCCGTTGGCACACCACTGCCTCGGAAACCCGGGGACGTCTAGTTAACATGCCGCAGTTTATGTGTTACTGTTCTCTCTTCCAACATATAGAGTGTCCGGATGAAAGGTATCCAAAATAAAAAAAAATGTTTTATTTCAGAAACTAATTGTCATACACGTATCCGGTTTATGTCATCGGTAAGGAAAACTGAAAGTTTTTTTTTTCAAACCCGGCTTAGGCGCATACTCCGCCACATTTTTGCCACCATGTTAGGAATCACCTGGAGAGAGAGAGATGGTATATGAATTGGCAGATGTGGACCAATCGCTTGGCCTCCTAGGTCACCAGATTTAACCCAGTAGATTTTTTCTTGTGCGATTATGTGAAGAACATTGTCTACCAGGTTAAGATCAACGAGCTGCAACAACTGAAAGCCCGCATAAGGGACGCTGTGACTACGGTAACACCAAACATCCTCCATGCCTGGATATTTGTCGTGCCACAAAGGGAGCCCACATTTAAAATTATTGAGAAAGTTATATACGCAAAAAAATAACTTTGATAGTTTCCCTTTATAAAGGTGTAATCCATTAATGTGTATAAAGATTCCTTCTGAGATATAATGATTTTATTTTTGATACCTTTCATCCGGACACCCTGTATTGCTTTATCATACATAGTGTTTAAGTAGGATGACGGACGCCGAATATGACACTTACCGGAAGCGTGAGTACTCGACGCTAGTTTCGGAAATGCATGCAGAAGGCTTGCCAACCAAGCCACTGATAGCACTGAAAATGACAAATTGACTGTCATCACGTGACCTGCTGCACATTACATAAGTTTTCTTCCATTCACCATCCATTCGCCTGTTGCCAACTTGTACTTGACGGGGACATGTAGAGTAGGATACGTAAACATGGCGACTGCTTGCAGCAGTGAAGGCCACAAACTCTGCACCCAGTGAGCAATAACAGGTACAGCAGCAGAACTGCGAGACGTAACTTTAACCTTGTAAAGCAAAGTAGTTACTATATGCGCCATCTACTTTAGCGTTAAAGGAGCCGGGGTAGCGTAGTCGGTATAGCTGGACGACTGAGGGGTAGGAGTTGAGTCCCGGTAGTGTCAAGAATTTTATCTTCTCCATGTCGTCCAGACAGGCTCTGGGGTAAACCCAACCTCCTATCCAATTGATATCGGTGGCTCTTTCCCTGGGGGTAAAGCGACAGGGACGTGAAGCTGACCACTCACCTCCAGCTAGTGCCGAAGTCAAGAAAATGTGGATCTATCATCCACTCCTCCATACCCCTTCATTACATAGTGGTTAATTCGCTGTGCACAGAGACAACTTTCCCCTTTTACTTTAACGTTAAGACACTCTGAATTTTGCCTGTACAACGTGTTTAAGTGCTTTTGCACTATTCTCCCCGTGCACGGCTTCTTTTTCCGTGCCGTAGCACAGACAGTTAGAAATGGCTTCACACCATTGAGTCTTGGGTTCATTCTCGTGCTACTTGTGTGTACCTCTTCTGATGGACGACGTGTCACTGAAGCAGATTTTCCAAGTTTCTTAGGTTATCCCTAANCTAGGTGTGCAGACCAGAAGGGGTCCGTGTATTTGGTCATGAAAACCTCCCAGTGGAAAGTTCGAGATGGCTAAGAACGTGGTTTCTGGAAGCAGTCAGTGAGTGGAAGCCGAGGAGTGNTTCTTAGGTTATCCCTAAAAATCGTCATTCCACTAGCATCCTTACTTTATCAGTGCCTCATGAAGTGTACAGTTCCCTTGACCAGATAGCACATGTCATATATTCCGTCTTTAACTTTGAGGTTTGCTGCTTACGGACTTAATCTCTCGATTCAGCATTAAGCGGCCGCCTCTGTGGTCTAGTGGTCAGACTTCCTGGCTACAGATCCAGAGATCCCGGATTCGATTCCAGGCGCTACCACATTTTCTGAGAAGTAGTGGGTCTGAAACGGGGTTCACGCAACCTCGTGAGGGTAATTGAGGAGCTATTGCAAGGAAATAGCGGCTCCGGTCTAGAAAACCGAGATTGGCGGCCGTGGGGATCCGTTGCGCTGACAATGCGACACCCTCTATCTCCTGAAGTTGGCACTAACTTCGCCGACAAGCGACGATCGCTCGGTCGGTATAGTTCGCTTGCAGACTACAGGCCATGGAGTTTTTTTTTCAGCATTAAGCAAACGGTTGATCTTCATAATGGAGACGCAGTTTTCTGAAGGTGGGAACTAAATATTTCAGTATTATTTAGACGGACTTCAGGATGACGACGGTTAAGTGGCGTTGTACCATCTGCAGTACTTACACGGTAGACAGGAATGAGGAGTGGCAGTTTGTTTATGAATGTCGGTAGAAGTGATCATGGTATATGTAGACACACGGAAGTTCCCTAGAACTACTAAGAAAATCCCCGAAAACATAGTCTTGCGGCAAGATTTTAACCACGGACCTCCCGAGTGTGGTTGGCCGCGGTAGGGTAGTTGGTTGAGGCGCTATGCTACAAGCCGGAAGGTCGCGAGTTCGAATCCCGATCAGGTAATTGGATTTTTCTGTTGACCTAATCTTTCCAGTCTCACTATGGCCCTGGGGTCGACTCAGCCTCTGACAGAAATGAGTACCAGGAATCTTTCTGGGGAGTAAAGGGCGGCCGGAGCGTAAGGTTGACAACTTTACCGCCATCGGTGAGTCGATTGTCTGGAACACGTGGAAGCCTCGACGTCTCACAACCCCATGGGCCTCCATGGCCTGTTACAGGGATAGCTTTACCGTTTTACCTGTTGTTACCACCCCAGTACGAAACAGAAGAGCCGAACGCAAGGCCGTATGCAGAATGTGATTTCTCTTTCGTGTTCGAGATATCGCAGTCTCGATTCTTGGTTCTGTGGCAGGCTGTCATTGCTGGGCTTCCCCTGCTTTTCCCTCAGTCCATTCAGGCAAATGCTTGGTTAGAGGGCCTAACTTTAAATATCAAGCAACCATCTCCTTTCGCATTCTTTCATTGTTGTCGTACCATTCGATACTACATGACCGATGCATCTTGAGAACAGTCGTTAAAATAGCCAAGAAGCAGTAACTTAAAACTTTCAACCCTTTAATCCTAATTCAAAATTACATTGCTATATGTTTGTATTGCTTTATTTATGGTTTCTTTAACGACGTCAGTAGCTCAGACCACCGTATAGCGTTGCATGGTAGGGTGCCTGGAACTGTAAAGAATATAGAAGTGTAATTTTAGGTACTCCTGGGGGGGTGGGGGAGGGTTGATTAAAACAGCGAAATGCTCCAGTTACGACAGCCACTCTTCGGACCGAGATCTGAAACCGTGACCTCCCAGTATGAAGCAGGACTGTTACGCTCTGAACCGCGACGTTCCGGGCTGTAGGCAGAAGCTTTGGGAATCCTTACGAAGGACTGCTGTAATGTGTTCCGTTTCTGCTAATGTATCAAGGAACTTTTAATGGAGTTGTAACCAAGGGGTTTCGTATATTTTTGGACCTGAACCCCACACGCTCGATGTGAACCCTACTGCGCGCTGGATGTTTGCCAAACACACACTTGTTGCGGTGACGTACAGTCTGTTTCGACAAAATTACGGAACTCTAAAATAGCATCGCGACAATGGTAGTTTAGTTCCTCATCTCTGCCGAAGGAAGGACCGGGACAACAAACGTTCTGGTTGTGAAAGCAGAGGATCGACGTTTCGAACACAGCATGCACGTAATGTAATGGCCCTTGACATTTCACCTTATTCTGAATGACCCCGCCCCCCAACTCTGTCGCCCTTTCGCCATACTCAGATATATATAAAACAGACTCCGTAGCCTTTAGTCCGCAAGCGAACTATACCGACCGAGCGACCGCCGCTTGTCGGCGAAGTTAGTGCCAACTTCTCACATTTAATCAGAAAAGAAGGGTTACGAAGAGGATTCGAAATTCGTCTAGAAACGCTGCGTAATACTTACACATCACTTTTACAAATATTGGTACCATAGGTAAAAATATAAAGATGTCTTTGTGCTTGATTAATTACTATGTCATGAAGACATAAGGGGGGAGTGGAGGTATGGTTCCACTGTTCTTGACCTCGGTACTAGCTGGAGATGAGTGGTCAGCTTCACACACCGGTCCCTTTACCCCCGGTGACAGGACGCCGGCTGCACCCCAGAGCCGCTCTACACACTGTGGAGAAGAGAAAAATCTGTTGCCCCTGCCGACAGATATGGTACCATACCAAGATGTACGGAGTAAATTTCATAATACTATATGTCTATTTCTAGTCCACATTCCTTATTTTGAAATATACAAGTCTGTGCGTCTGTATATCCCCCATCAATTTTTTAATGCCTGATTCAATCTTTATGAAACTTGGTATTAATACTATGGCACCTAAACCCATCTCAACGGCGTCCTTCGCAAATCCGTCCCATCGGTCTGTATGTCTGTACGTGTATTCCTCCTATCGTTGCTAGGTAAACGCTTTGTAGAAACGTTATCGCGATAACGAATAAACACGCAACAATTGAAGACATGTTGAACTCGACGTTTTCTTTGCGGTCCGTGTCATATCAAAGCCAAACAGGCGATTAGTTCATCCAAAAACTTCTTGTTTAGGTTTATTTTACAACAGTGTCAGTAACTCACTGGCAAGGTAATTAGTGAGTAATGACCTGGAAGGGAGGTGGCCTAACTTTGAAGATTGAAGCAGACCACGAAAACCTCAGTGAGGATAGCGAGTCTCCTGTCCGACACTCGCACCTGAACGCAAAGCAGGAGTGCTACCCACCGCGACGTTCCTTGTTATTTATATTAGACCTAAAGTTGGGAGGGGGGGGGGACCGTGTGCCCGGTCCAACCCGTTCCGGATCCCTGAGTCTGAGCGACATAACCGCTTTCCGTCTCACTGAGCCTGGAAATGTCGTGTAGGGCGGGGCTCCCGGCACTTTCACCTCTCACTTGCATTTCCCGGCGTCGCGTTTCCATGCAGTGATGACAAACACTGAAGAGTCTGTCGTGTAGTCCGTTATACGAGATGGAACTCATCATAACTACCGCTATGAGAACCTCAAATCCTACATACCACTTTGTTCTAATACGCGGTACCGTAGTTGCTTGAGGAACTATGCTACAAGTCGGAAGTTCGCGGGATCAAATCCCGATGAAGTCATTGGATTTTTTTTCTATTTACCTACTACTTCCAGCCGCACTGTGGCCCTGGGGTCGACTCAGCCTCTAACAGAAATGAGTACCAGGAATATTATTGGTGGTGAAGGGCGGCCGGCGCGTAAAGCTGACAGTCTTACCGCCATCTATGAGCCGATTGTCTAGGAAATGTGGGAACCTCAACAACTCACAACCCTGTGGGCCTCCACGGCCGGGATACCTTTATTTTACTTACTTACCCAAGGGATTACTTCTAACTCCGGCAATATTGTCCAAAGGTTCAACACAATCGTGAGCCATTTGAATGCACCCTAAGATTGTAACGGGACTCTTTCTAGCCTAATTCAGAGTTCCTTTGTTTTCCTCAGCTACGAAGCATCATCATCATCCCCCTCCCCTTTGACTCTACCTTGAGCTAGTTGAAAGCAGCCCATAACATACTATATTACATGTAGCATCCATTTTAATATTTTCCTCACAACTCCAACGGTTGTTGCATGTTTTGCTCTAGATATGTAGACTATGAAAATGCAGTATAAATTTAGCAGTAATATTTGGGAAAGTTGTGTTTTGTCCGGCCGCTACGGTGACTCAGACACTCGATAAGGAAGCAGTTCCTGATAATGGCCTTACCTCTGTTTCTAGATTGCTGTGTGAACGCCTTCATGAGCAGGCCCTGACCGTAAATGCGGTTTCGAAACCAGTATATAGTCGTTCTGAAATGCTGTTCATATGACCGCAGGACTAAAATTTGGACCTAAATCGATAGGCCGCGCCATAGCTCAAGCGGTTAGACGCTGACTTCCCACCGCGGCGGCCCGGGTTCGATCCCGGGTCTGGTCAAGTGGGATTTGTGGTGGACAAAGTGGCGCTGGAGCAGGTTTACTCCGAGTACTTCGGTTTCCCCTGCCAATCTTCATTCCACCAATTGCTCCACAATCACCCTCACCTATCATCTGGGGCTGGTACAATAGGCCAGAAGTGGCCGCAGTACAAGGGGCTTAGTCCCACCCCACTAGCAATAATAAAAACAAAATAATATGGTCTGTTTAACGATGCCTTGTATAGTATTGAATGGTAGAATTGTTAGTGAGTAATGAATTGGGGAAGATTTAGAAGGAGATGGTCGTAGCTTGATTTGAGATAATATCCAGACTTTTGCGTGGAGGGACTGTTGAAAGTCACTCATCATGTCTCGTCCTGGAGAAGAGATTTGAATCCGGACCTCCCAGATACGAAGCATGTGTGCTGATGACTCAACAGAGACCTCCGGTTTGCAACTTGTATTGTCATTCCTGAGCAATGAATCCTATTCAGACATCATATTTATATGCTGAAAATGCCTTCCCCGTGCCTCTATATTCCTTATGTCTCCATGCCGTTCATGTTTTTATTCAGTTCATATGGTTTAGCTATATTTCTTTGTATTCATCCGTGTTTCGTCCTATTGAATACGAGTGGGGGTTTCCTAATGTATTTGCTTTGCAATTCTGTCTAATGTGATCGGTCCATGTCCCTTTACTATATGAGTATGCCCGTATGCGGCTGGAACATGTCGTAAACTAGAAAAAAAATAGTAAAACTAGAGAAATTTTAAAAATTTGATAATCACTTTTAATGTATAAAATACATTTTGAGTGTTTTATTGGTATTTTAATGATTTTAACATCATAAAATATAAAAATACATTTTTTAGTGAGTGACATATTCTTGATGTGTTTTACATTGTTGCACTATTGACAGGTATTTTGATAATAATGTTAATAACTATACGAGTCCTTCGTGAGAAGCTAATAGTCGCTTAACTACTCAGGAAATAATCCGCCTTTAGTAGAACTGAAAGGTTCGTTGACAAAGGTTCATCTGGTTAGAAATTTGACAACGTTTCGGAAAAAACGCACTGCTTTCATCTCCAGGGTCAAAAGTAAGCCGAGTATCTGCTTGATACGTACATGCTTTTACGTTTCGGAAGAACGTACGGTCTCCATCTTCAAGGTTAAGAGTACACAGAGTGTCTGTTTGCTACTTACTTTTTCAGCGTATTCTTTAATATTGAAGATGGAGTACGTTCCTCGGATACGTCGATAAACTTGTACGAAACTACACGGCGTCACATCCCAAACGATACCGCTGTTTGTGGACACCTCCTTACTTGGTCATTACCACATTCAGAAGTTCCCCTGACATTGCTGATCTGTTTGTTATATTTCTGCTTCTTGAGCTTCATTTCGCATTTTTTTGTCCTTTTTAATCGGGGTTCCAATTCATTGTAAAGATGTGGGAACTGCTTTACTGTGTAACATTTCTATTGTACATGTTCTTTGTTTTGGTTTTAATGCCCCGTTTTGTCGTCCTGCACATTCTATCATACCGATATACGTACATCATAGCATCGTGCAAATGTAGTAAGTAAAGCTATCTCTGTACCAGGCCGTGAAGGCCCATAGGGTTGTGAGACGTTGAGGGTCCCACATTATCTAGACAATCGGCTCAAAGATGGCGGTAAGGTTGTCAGCCTTACGCGCCGGCCGCCCTTTACACCCCAGGAAAATTATTTAATTAATTCCTGGTACTTATTTCTGTTAGAGACTGAGTCGATCCCAGGGCCATAGTGCGGCTGGAAGGATTAGATGAATTGAAAAAATCCAGTGACCTCATCGAGACTTGAACCTGCGACCTTCCGGCTTGTATCATGGCCCCTCAACCAACTACCCAAATATAGTACTTGAAGTTATTAAAATTCGAAGTTTGTTCTGTTGAAACACGAAGATGTTAAGACTATCACTATCAGTATCTGAAATTTCTCTCATTGTTCTACATTTGCATCGCTTGGGGATTTTACAGAAATGTGTCAGGTCTGCTCTGATAGCCTGTGGTGTGCGTGCAACACGGGCCTATGTGAAGTTCGTGCTGGCCTTGGCTGTTTTAAGAGCTTCTAAACGTGCGAATTATGTGCTGTTATCACAACGCTGGAAACAGGGTGAACCTGAGTTCCGTGTCCCGTTTGTGTGTTCTTCATTATTTTTACTGCTTAATTTCATACGTCTGCAAGTTTCAGACGGGACAACACTCAAAGAAGACGCTAAGTTTACTCACATAATTATAATTCTGGGAATGAAGATTTGAATTACACCCAGAAACTCTACCGCAATATTTGCATATTGCTTCAGTAGCTGTGGCTGTCTTACATATTGACAAGATTATGGTGTAAGTCTTGTAATATCGTTGGGTGTTCTCTGTTAGGTCCGCGATAAGAAACATAAAGGCAAAAAATATACAATGAGGAAGCTGATAGAGTCAGAGTTGCGCAACTCCCAAAGTCCTGGAACATTAAATTATGGTCAGGATTCCCGTGTGACTCGGATCCAAAAATGACTGTGCTGGCGAGACCAACGGCAATTTACCCGGCCAACCGAGGAGTCTGATAGCGCCCAGTCTCACGATTCAGAATCGGGAAACAGAAAAATATTGTCATGGGTCCCGCGAGAGACAGAACCAAAACTATGCTGACGAAGGCCAGCAGCAATTTACCCGAAAGAGAAACCGAGGAGATCAATAGTTTTTCTTCGTTAATATTGTGAGACTGATGCGCCAGAGATGAAATAGGAAGAACATTGCTATGGAGGAGGCGAGAAATGCATTATAAGAGGGTAGTCAATGAAATAATAGGATTTACATTGGGAATTACTGTTTTATCAGATGCTAATTGCATTTAAGTAATTTTCTGCTGTCTTGAGTTTGAACTTCGCTATGAAAGGGAAGACTACAGATGAAGAGGCACGCTTAATAACAGTTGTTGCTACTTCCACGTTCCACTTACCACAGTTGGTGTCCAACATCGGAAACAAAGCTTCTAATGTAAAAGTATAGCAGGGAAAGTCTGTGAGATTGTTTTATCATTGGCGAAGACTCTACTCGGTGAAAGTGTACAACAAAGAAAGAAGTACTGTCAATGTTGGGATCCTGGGGTACTGACGAATATCAGTAGCATATTTGTACAGTTTGCGCAGTTTGTTGACAGGAATTGTTATATCATTGTCCCATTTATTGTATTAAAATTCCTTCGGTTTCTCATCTCTCGTCATGTCCATCTTATGGAGTGTTGAAGGAGAGACGAGATGGACAAACCTCTCGCGGTATGTGTTTAGGTATACACACATGCACGTGTCTTTCTGTAAACAACAGACTTGTGTCAGAGAAGTAGGCTAAGATACGGACGTTGAAAACATATCCAATCATTTGAAGCCTGAAGCTCATTTAGATACGTAATATTTAAAAAATCGGTTCCTACTTCACAGAAAACATATATTTCTATTCCGAAGTTAAGATGCTTTCAGAGAAATAATCGCTGTTTATAATGTCAGTCATGCGAAACGCACAAATACTGTGTGGAAAAAATATAGAGTTTTGCACGTTAAAGCAGACGGTACATATAGTTACCATGTGCTTTAAAGGGTTAAAACATTAATGCGGTAGTGATAGCTGTCAACAGAACGTTGCGTCCCTTTTCGTATTCTGGAGTGTCCTAATACCTTCCTCAGTTTCTCCAGGTAAATGTTTATTCGCAACATTTACATCATTCCCTGATGATGGTGACATAGGAGGCCTCTGAAACGTTGGATTTCAAATCTATATTAACGTGGCTGGTCGCCCGAAAATAATTATCCATTTTAGTTGCTGTGAAAGCGACAAGTCTTAGTTTAAAATACACCACGACCGCTTCCTTTCACATCAAGTCATCTTTCGCAGTTATTGTTCAATTTGACGATTTATAACCTACTTAGTCTATATAGCAAGGTTAGGTCAGACCGAATGTCGCAGTCACTTTAATAAGGCTCCTCTGTTTTCCAATTCTAGTTCAAATCTGTACCCGGAGACCTACCCTGCCTGGAAATATTCATGGCTTTTCTCAGCCCCTTCAGGCAAATGCAGGGACTTCTTTTGAATATTGGATGTTATCATGTGATTGGATTATGAGTACACAGAGCCCCTAGTAAATAAAATGTAAGGTGAAATTATCCGTGTGCTTAACTAATTAATCACTACGCCATGAAGGCGTATGGGAGAGTACATGTATAGATCCACATTTTCTTGACCTCGGCACTAGTTGGAGGTGAGTTGTCAGCTTGACGCCCCTGCCGCTTTACCTCCGGGGAAAGAACATCCAGGTTGTTCCGACAGAGACTGGGTGGGCCACAGAGCCGTTCTGGACGACTTGGAGAAGAACAAAGTCTTGACCCTACCGGGACTCGAACTCCGACCCCTCAGTCGTCCAGCCCGTAGCCAGTGGCTATACCGACTAAGCTATCACGGCTTATCCCCTAGTAAATAAAGAAATAAATAAACAAGTACAAAAACCGTTACATGAAGTAGTTTATTACATGGGAACGTCAAGCATTTAGTGTCCTGTAATATTGATCCCTCGGAACACTAATAAGCTCCTGATGTGATAGCGATCTACTGAAGACGGAAGTGAATCAAGTCCCCTTAACTGTTCCGCAAACAATGGACAAGGGCCAACACGACTTGCCGCATGAGTGGCTCTACCGTTATCGGACCTAGTCCCAGTCACACGAGTCTTAGCATTCTGTTTCATGACGTGCAAATCATTCGGCTCAAGACAGTCCACCGCCCACACAGACGTGCATTCCGCATTACTAGTTCCCTCAGACATTTCAGCTAGACAAATAAACACATTTAGAATGCCATCCTCTGGGTCATAGTATAGTGTTATAGGTAGTTATCAACCTTACGAGAATCTTACGAGAATGGTGGAGCTCTATCTCCACTCCCCCACACATCTTTATGGAATAGTGCATAATTAGCAGGCCCCGGATTTTGATGACATGTCATCTTTTTTTCCTTGTATCCTATGCGATGCTCTTAAATAAATAAAGCTCGGTTATGAGCTTCTGATTACAGAAATGTAAATTTTATAGGTAATTTTTTGGAATTTTTTTTTACTTTTAAGGGTATTTCTTGTCATTTTTGGCCATTTTAGGGAATTTTTCTTCATATGTTTTCTGAAATGGGGATAACATGGAAGCGAAGTGTTCTTTCTTTTCTCCTTTAGGTCATTTTTCTGGATTTTTTCGGTTATTTTATAGGTCATTTTTTAATATTTTCAGGTCGTCAAAATCCGGGCACTGCATATTACATGTTTGGGCCATATTTTAGGTTATTTTTCTCGATTTTTCAGTCATTTTATAGGTCATTTTTTAAAATATTTTCAGATCATCAAAATCCGGGCCCTGATAATTAGACACAGGGATAACCTTTAATATGTCATACCGGTAATCGCTTTGAAGTGTTTGAGTACATTTACGAAAATCCTGTCAAAATGGCCCAGATTAGAATTGGATATCTCCCGAATACATACCATAGAGCATTAAAGCCATCTGGTTTAAGAGAAATGAGTGCTGCTTGTCGATCGTTGTGTTTCTTAGAGAAACCGGCGCTGAACGGTTTCGCTTCCCGGTATGCCAGGTGCCGGTCGCTGTAGCGCTGTACATTCCTCGCAAGGTTGCAGGGTCGGCGACTCGATCCTCATTCAGATGTTGACTTCTGATGTCAGAGGTCGTGAGCTTTAGTGCCAGCACTGGTTCACTCGACTCTGATGCTCATCTTTCGAGTTCTAACATACCGGGTTTCAGTAGTCCTTATGTGACAGACCCTTGGCCGCGCCATAGGTCAAGCGGTTAGTCGCTGGCTTCCCACCGCGGCGGCCCGGGTTCGATCCCGGGTCTGGTCAAGTAGGATTTGTGGTGGACAAAGTGGCGCTGGGGCAGGTTTTCTCCGAGTACTTCGGTTCCCCCTGCCAATCTTCATTCCACCAATTGCTCCACAATCACCCTCACCTATCATCTGGGGCTGGTACAATAGGCCAGAAGTGGCCGCAGTACAAGGGACTTAGTCCCACCCCACTAGCAATAAAAAATAGTTAGACCCTTAAGTTGAAATTAAAACCTTAATCTGAACCAAACTAACCCAAATCAAAATGGCTTTGTAAGTCTGCTATACAAGTTTCATCCAACGCGATGTTCTGATTTGGAAGCTGTTATTTATGGGTAGAAAGAAACGACAGATTTTACGAAATTAATCGGTTCGTTTCGAAATACAACGGAAGAACCGCCTGGATCTTTAAGTGAAGTTGAAACCTGAAATGGCCATTTGGGCCCATCTTCAAACTCGACTATAGAATTAGCCCTATTTATTGAAAGGCATCCCGTTAATTACAGCTGAGTATTCAGGTCTCTCAGTTTAAGGGAGGAACATAGAGGTGATTTGAGAACGGGGTGCTCAGGAAAATATTTGGACCCAAGAGTGGAAGTGAAAGAAGGATTCAGGAAATTACATGAGGAACTTCATAGTTTTCTTTGCGAAATATTATTTTTTTCTCCTCTCGCTCGCACTTTGGAGCATAAGGCTGATTTTTCAGTTTTATGATCATTTTTACAGAAGGTAAGGACTCCTTGGACGGGTGATCAGCTCCTCTCAAGGCCTCTACCTTAATACAGGACAACAACCGGCGTAATATTATTTGGGTTGATAAAATTAAGTAAGACGAGATGGAGGATATAGCACGCATAGAAGAAATGAGAAAGGTAGAGGTAAAGTTGTCTCTGTGCTTAACTAATTAAGTACTACGCCATGAACGCATATGGGGCAGTGGATGTATAGATACATATTTTCTTGACGGGGCCACTAGTTGGACGTGAGTGGTCAGCTTCACGCTCCTGTCGCTTTACTCCGGGTAAAGAGCCTCCGGTACCCATTGTATAGGAGTTTGGGTGGGCCCCAGAGCTGGCCTGGACGACGTGGAGAAAAGAAAGTTCTTGACCCCACCGGGACTGGAACTCCCACCCCTCAGTTGACCAGCCCGTAGGCAGTCGCTATACCGACTACGCTATCCCTGCTCCTAGAAATGAGAAATGCATACAAAATATTAGTCGGGAAACTTGACAGAGGAGATCACTTGAGAGAGCTAGACGTATGTGGGATGGTACATTATAGTGACTGATCAGATGTGGAAGTGCGAAATGAATTGAACTGGCTTAGGATGTTATCCATGGCGGGCTCTTGCAAACGCGGTAATACACCTTTGAGTTTTTTTAAAAATAAATTACATTTTTTTGGGCCATCAACTATAAACTTTTTAGAATGGATTCTTTACCAACGATTTGTGTATCTGGGGTGTATGTAAAACTGAACTGATCTGTTAAACTATAATTCAGTGAACAACTGATAGATGCATAAGTGAGTTATGTCGACTACCTCTTCATCCTTCTCACAACGTATTTAACCAACTCGATTAATAGCCCCATCTTGCACCGATGCCTCCTGCAGTTGACAGGGCCCTTACTGCCTGAGAGAGCATTGAAGACGTGTATGTCCATGAGTGGAGATCCTGTCCTGGGTGCCATGCTAAGCACCTGTTACTGAGCGCGGTTTCCACACCCAACCAATTATCAACATTCTCTTCAATTTCCACTCGCTAGTCACGTGATCTGTCCTGATTTGGTCAGTTAGCACACTCTTGCCTCCGTATTAGGGCAACAGCGGTTTAACCGACAACCGTGTTCATTCTCTTGAATGTTTAGATAAACCCGTAACATAGCCATATAGCTCCGATTAGGTTAACTTATAATATCCTCATTTAGTGTTTCGTGGCCGTCCTCAGTTCCTACCAAGTGAGAGATGGGGTGGAAATTTATTATCACTTGCTTGTCCCCCATATCTTACTGATAGAGTCCTTTTTGAAAAAGTAATAGTCGTGCTGGTGGCTGAGGAATTCTCCACTATTAATGGAATCCGAAAGTTCATTACCATGTAGATTCCAAAGGATTCTGATAATGGTCCATAACACTTAGGATTACTGGGTCTTTGGACTCTGTCCATCGTCTCGTATGTTAAAAAAAAACACAAAAACACAACGTTTCGGAAACTGGTTCTGTTTCCAAAACCTTGTGTTCTTCGTGTTTTTAAGAATACCAGACAATGGACAGAGTCCAAAGACCCAGTAATCCTAAGTGTTCGTTACGATGTTCAAAATATCCTGCCACAGGACCCTCTCCTGAACTAGAAGAGTCCATAACCTTACACTCCGTTTCTTCAGGAAGCATATGAAAATTTTCCTTCCTACTATACCTAAGCCACACAAGTGGTACATTTTCTTCAGGTGGAAGGAATGGATGAAAGCCGCATCACAGACACAGTCTTGAATTAATGATCCATGACGAAATATAAGAGTTAGAAGAACACTCAAACCATGTGAGATCTGATATTTTCACGACCAACTCCGTGGTTTTAGTCCGCAAGCGAACTATACCGATCGAGCGACCGCCGCTTTTCGGCGACGTTAGTGCTTACTTTTTGCGGATAGAGGGTGTCACGTGGTCAGTGGAACGGATCCCCACGGCTGTTAAGCTCGGTTTTCTAGACCGGAGCCGCTATTTCCTTGAAATAGCTTCTCAGTTATCCTCACGAGGCTGAGTGGACCCCGTTCCAGACCCACTACTTCTCAGAAAATCTTGTAGCGCCGGGAATCGAACCCGGACTCCTGGATAGCTAGGCACTCTGACCACTAGATCACAGAGGCGGCCTTTTCACGGCCATGAAATACATAATGTGATATCGGTTCTGACGTCATATTGTGGTCTGGTTGAATATCCTGAAGATGGAGGCGGTATATTCCTGAGAATGTTGGTACCCAAGTACCAGACTAGAGCACTGACAAAAATATGAAGTGACAATAGGGAATTTAAATACGGAACTCAATAGCCCACTGATTCTAGTCCTTGAAATAAATGGTATTAGGAAAGTCTGGATTGCCTCCAGTAAATGACGAGATAAGCTTGGAAAGTTTCCCCTGAGGCTTCACCATTATACTTCATGGAACAGCGGATGTTTACAAGGCAGACATGTGAACTATGCCACTTTCATTGAGCCCGCGTTTTCTCTTAACTATGCGAGAGATATTTAGAACTGAAAGTTTGGAATTTTCTGTAACTTTTATTCTTGAGTCGAAAACTTAATTTCTTCTGCTTGGATATGCTCCCATTTCCTCCAACAGACGCGTGTAGACTGTTATATCGCGACCTTCAAAGTTTCTATGTAATTCTGATAGAGAAGTTGACGAAGGATGAAATATTTTTAAGTTGCATGATCGTATTCTTCTAAGTTTCTCAGTGCATTTAATTGCATAATTGTTCATCATTAATCGATCATTCAGCCAATTTATAGGTTATAGAAACATGTCACGAAAACTGACAAATTTATTAAAAGCTGAAATGAAAAATTTGTCTACCTCGTTTAATTTCTTGAGATTTAACCTCTCCATATGAAATCTCCGCCTTGTTTGTTTACTCGTGGCCAGTCTCTAAATTTCGCCATTTATATGATACATTTTCTATATCAAAATAATGTTCTCAGCACCGTTTTGACGTGCATTTTGTTCTAATACAATTCCGAACTTTCTAATGCTTATATTGGAACAAGATGGAATATTGTCTGCGAGGTGCTGTGTCCAGGAGACGGGACGGGATAGACGTGACTCAGAACCGAGCAAGGAAACCAGTCCAGTCCTCACCAAATCAACCGCCCACCTGAGGGAGGATTCTGGCTACACAGTTCCAAGGTGAACTTGAGTTTGTTCGCTCAGAACTGCAATCTTATGTAAAGGATGATGTAGGAGTTTAAACACCAATGAACGAAGAAGCCTCGAAGCCCACGACCCCAGGGAACGTCTTTGCCCATGAATATTGCCCATTCCCTGACGGGAGTGCCTGTAGCTTTAGTTGTAGGAATAGGTTGAGCGCATGTCCCTTGATACTGCGACCCCAAATGGGCCTATTGTATCAGCCCTTGTTGAGTCCCTAGGTCCTGCCGTCTCAAATGGGTCTGTTGTATGTCTCTAATTATAATACGTGTGGGGCATTGGTGGAATCAGACAGTCCATAGACACTGCGGTCTCATGTGGTTGTATTGTACCGGCTTCTGATAACGATTAATATGTATCATGTCTGCAATGACAGTTGCTGGGGGAAACCGCAAGAAATTCTGGGAACAGCCAGTCTCCTACTTTCCTTTGGTACGACACGGACCCGACAGAAAACGACGAGTGCAACAATTCATCTATTGTAGCGTTTGTATTCGTTGCAGCGGTAAAATTTTTACCGAGCCCTTGTCTAGCACCGACAGGAGGGATACACATACACACAGACTGATGGGAGGGATTCATGAAGTAATTTCTGTTAGAGGCTGAGTCGACCTCAGGGCCATAGTGCGGCCGGAAGGATTAGGTCAATTGAAAAAAATCCACCTCATCTGAATTCGATCCCGTGACCTTCCGGCTTGTAGCATAGTGTCTCAGCCAACATCGCTACCGTGTGCCCAAGTGACGAATGATAGGATGAGTATTAGCATACCTACCCTCTTTTGAAAAAAAAAAATAAATAAAAATAGGCTTATGAGATCAACTTGCTGTCTGTGTATCCAGCCTGT
>NW_019728496.1:60856-63367 GCF_002891405.2 Cryptotermes secundus | reverse complement strand
GTAAAAGGTAAATTTATATAAGATTTGAGGCTTTCACGGCGGTGAATAGGAGTGTTATTGGACGCCTCGTTTTATATGCGGTCCTTGTCATATCAAAGGAGAGTTTGTTCTCAGAACTCCTTTTTTGAATAGCGAACAGGAAAGGATGGGACGGGACACGATAATGGACTTGGGTCTCCATAAAAGGCGGTAATTTCTTGAGTAGCTAAGTATTGTCAGTTTCTGAAGAAGGACTCTACTCCATGGAGTTAATTGGTTAGTCTTAACCCGCTTACAGAATCTGCTTAGAGGTATATATGAACGGCATTTACTGTAGTCGTAACCGCTGTGAAGATGAGTGTAACCAGAGCCGCTAATTGCCACAAATTAAGGTCGCGTTTGTGGGCATCCGGGTCAGCAAGTTGCTCTTCCCAACACTAAGAAACGAAACAGGAACCTGTATGCAGGCCACGGTCCTGCCGCGGCTCGGGGTCACGTTTTCAGTTTCACAGTTTTCATACTTATCCGACCGATAGAATTGCAGGTAAAGGTAGAACTATTTGAACACACTGCCATGAACATGCATGGAGGAGTGGAAGTACTGTTACTGCCTCGTATCTTTAGCCGCGGTAGACGGGTCATAACATCTCTCGCAGAGCGGGGAGGAGCAGTCTTGTCAGCCTACGTCAGCCTGGGTACTACCAGTTTGGAATGTAGCGTCTTGGAGTGTGGTCAGGTGTATAATACTACTCCTGGTCTCCGTAGGCAATGTTTTTCCGCTCGGGGAGTAGCTCTGAACGGTCCCACAGCAAGGGTATAGCTTCGCGTGCCTCACAACAGCGTTTGCCTTTCCGCGCGGCCAAAGTTACCAGGCAGTAACAGTATATATCCACGAATTCTTGACCTCGTCACTAGTTGGAGGTGAATTGTCAGATTCACGCCCCGGTCGCTTTACCCCCGGGGAAACACCCCCTGCCACTCCTTAGATAAGAGGCTGGGTGGGCCCCAGAACCTGTCTGGACGACGTGGAGAGGAGAAAAATCTTGCCCCAACTGGGACCCATATGATTCCATAAGGATCATAAAGATCCCTGTTGTTTGGATGTCTCATTTACCTTTTTTTGGAAAACAGTTCCAGTAGTGGTCTATAAGGGCGGCCTCAAACCAACTGCGTCAAGACAAGCATCAAGACACGAGACAAAAAAGCAGTGTTGCTTCTTTCGTGATTCATCAGCAAGAAGCTGACGTCGGCATCATGACTCAGACCGGTGGGCGGCGGTTTTCATAATCTCATTCATTTCAACTGTGCTCCTTTCTTTGCGTCATGTCGTAGACATCATGTGTTGACTGTTACATGTCTTGACGCATGCCGGTGTGCGGCTTACCTAAGATCTGAGGTTCTCATTACTGTGAATACTAATATTAGAGTCTTCTTGGATGAGACACCGTGCAGCCTGCGGTGTCAACTTTTCGGAGGAGCAATGCCTCGTCTTCAATTCTACCCTGAAGATGGAAGCACCAGCTTCCCCCGAAACAGTGCTATACTACATGGAGTCAGATCCCAGGAGACCGCAATCATATCAATGCAAATACCTCATTGCAAACGTAAGTTGTCTGTTAGCTCAGACAGTATAGCAACCAGGCTACGAATTGGACGGGCGAGGAATCGGGCTTCAATTCCCGGCAGGAGCAAGAGGTTTGCGTCTTCTCCATAATGTCCGACCGTTTCTGGGGCTCAGGCTTTTTCCTCGAGGGTAAAGCGGCATTGACATGAAGCTGACCACTCACCTCCATCTAGTGCCGAGGTTAAGAACTAACTCATAAGTCTCCACAGCGTGATGCTTGACTAATTAAACCCAGGGATAAACTTACCATTTTTGCTTTACCTACTAGACAGACTGAAGTGCCCTTTGCGTGACTCCATTATCTCTGTACCACCGGCCTTCAAGCATAATCTGGCTGTTTGGTCAAGAGTGAGCTTTGTTTTTCGCTTAGTTCGCAGAGTAAACATTGGCATGTTCCTAAACAGACTTGTTCAAACCGCCTCATGAAGAGTTTTCGTTCAGGACGGAACCGAAATTTTAGATGTTATTATAATGTATTATAACTTACAACAGGGTGTAAGATAGGGAGTCTTGGTCCGCCATCTGTAATCCAGGCCTGTAGACAACGCATTCTTCAGTACAACTCATAAAGTCGAAATTTCAAAATTTATTTTTTTTTTCTTATCAGACTTGTCGACTGACCACTGCATGGGGCTTTGTCTTCATTTCTCCATTACATTTCCATGGTGAGGTGACTGACCTTTTCCACGGTATACACGTTATGTCTCCTTAGAAATGCAGTCTCGACTGGCCTCTATTTGATTGATGTTTGATAAGTTCTGGCCTTTTCAGCAATATAAATTATACTTCGCCACGAAAATGTTACATTACCGAGGAAACAGACCTGTGCTATAGTAACAGACGAAGGTTTATTTAAATAAATACAAATGTGAACATTTTTAAGCACTAGAATAACTTTGCGGTTATTT
>NW_019728496.1:53135-60281 GCF_002891405.2 Cryptotermes secundus | reverse complement strand
CGTACGACCTCCTTTTCACACTAGAGCGACCAGATACATTTCTTTGCTCTCCGACTGTCGTACGGTAGATGTCGCATGTCGTCACGTAAGAAAGCTAAGGCTACACTTTATATTCTACTGCTTGATGCGACATGAACTGTACGGATGTCGCTGTGTGTGTGTTCCTAGCCTAAGTTTCCATCGATGCGGATCCGAAATGAAGAAGACGGAGGAAGAAGCCGTTTGTTACGTAAGTGGGTCGCTGGCCTGGGCACTCATGTAGCCGGCCGGCCAGACTGGGCGTGGGAGCTGAAGACAGACTTCGCTCAAATCTGTTAAGCTCTTGTTTCTAGTACAATGCCCCTCACTTTTGCTTCGGGGCGTGCGGGGTCCAGTGTTGATGTTGGATTTGTTGAAGCTACAGAGATGACGTAACGCCGAGAGGCGTTGGAGAAAGCAGAGCAACTGTAACTAACTAACTTCATGGAACAGTTCTTCGCATTTACGGAACCAGCAGCTAGGTACTGCCACTGGACTATTTGCTGTTCCACACGAATCCGTCCTCACCCTCACGCCTTGTTCATTTAAAATCGTTTTAGTATTAATTTCCTATCTACTCGTACTCCTCGGTGTCCAAACTGGTATCCTCCTTGAGTATTTTGAACAGATTTTTGTATGCGTTTCTTATCTTAGCCGTGTTTGCAACATACTACTATATACATACTGTCATACTACTACTAAAGTTGTCCCTGAAAGCGTATGGGAAAGTGGATGTATAGATCCACATTTTCTTGACCTAGACGCTAATTGGAGGTGAGTTGTCAACTTCACGCCCCCTGCCGCTTTATCCCCATGGAAAGAGCCCCCGGTACGCATTGGATAGGAGGCTGGGTGGGCCTCAGGGCCGGTCTGGACGATGTGGAGAAGAGAAAATTCTTGACCCTGCCGCGGCTCGAACTCTCATCCAGCCCGTCATAAAAAAACAACTCCGTGGCCTTTAGTCCGTAAGCGAAATATACCGACCGAGCGACTGCCGCCTGCCGGCGAAGTTTAGTGCCAAATTTTGCGGATGGAGGATGTCGCGTGGTCAGCGCAACGAATCCCCACGGCCGTTAATTTTGGTTTTCTAGACCGGAACCGCTATTTCCTTGAAATAGCTCCTCAATTATCATCACGAGGCTGAGTGGACCCCGTTCCAGACCCACTACTTCTCAAAAAATATCTGGTAATGCCGGGAATCGATCCCGGACCTCAGGATCTATAGCCAGGAACGCTGACACTAGACCACAGAGACCCGCCATACTACTAATAACTAATGATAATATTAATAATAGATTAAAACACGAACTATGAAGCTCCTCTTACGTACTTTCCTTCATGCTCTTGTTATCCCTTATTTCTTGAATTCGTCCAAATAGACATATGTATATGATTCTTAGCATAAAACGGCATTTTGCCGTGAACGTCATCAGCTGTTTGATCATTCCAGTGGAGATGTCGTGTGTTTTATATGAGGCGTGAACTGGCTTCTAAGTTATAGATGAACTTCATGCTTCAGAATGATTGTAGGCTTGCTCACTGTCAGGTACACATCACGTTGTAATGCCGTTACTTTACCTGACACCCGGCAGTCGCCTCGGGCTGAACTTTGCTGTGCCTTTGCAGCACTGCCGCTTCAAACCAAAAGCTTTCTCTTTCAGGATATTTTTCCTTTTTACTACGAATGTGAATGAAATCTGATCCAATTTCCACGCTATCGATTTTTGTTCTTGTTTGTCCCTTCCCTCTATTTCACTTTCGATCTTTATGTAATTTTAGTTAAAGAGACCCAGCATTTTGTGATCATACTCCATTGTGAAGAACGCAGTCTTCTGGGATGTGGCGCCATGTAGATATTGTGTTAACCGACGTTTCCGAATATCTAGAATACATGGCGCCACATCCCAGAGGCCTGCTTTCTTCATAGTCACCGCCGTGGAAACCTCAAATCTTACATACTCCATTGTATTTACAGTTATGTTGTAGTGACAAATAGCAAAACATATTAACATCTTATTTAGTTTTTCGAAGTTCCATATTATAATCCCATCTGATGTGTGACGAGCACTCCTCAGTTGCCCAGATGTGATACATACCCGGCCATCTTATCTCCCTTCATGCAATTTACTTTTACAGTTCTGCTCGCTGGTGTGATTGTATACAGCACGATAAAGTGAGTGTCTATGTACACACTGTGAAACAGGAATTGTATATTTTATCATTATTTATGTTAAGTCCATTTCTTGATTTAATCTTTTATCTTTTCTGAATAGCGTAGTCGGTACAGCAACTGGTTACGGACTGGACGGCCGAGGGGACGGAGTTGGTATCCCGATAGGGTCAAGAATTTTCTCTTCTCCATGTCGTCCAGACCGGCTCTGGGGCCCACCAAACCTCTTATCCAATGGGTACCGGGGGCTCTTTCACCGGGTGTAAAGCGACCGGGGCGTGAAACTGACCACTCACCTCCAGCTAGTGCCGAGGTCAAGAAAATATGGATCTATACATCCACTCCCTCTTACGCCTTCACGTTGTAATGCTTATTAGTTAAGCACAGGGACACCCCGCACTAAGCGAACTAAAAGAAAAAAGCTACCGAGAGCCGGGATCGTGGGTTCGAGTCCCGCATTCATGGATGTTTGGTGCGTGTATGCGTTTATTGTGTGTTTGTGTTGTCCTTTGTTTAGGCAGAGGCCTTGCGACGAGCTGATCACACGTCCAAGGAGTCCTACCGGCTGTAAAAATGATCATGAAATTGAGAAATCAGCCCTCTGCTTCACAGTGCGAGCGAGAAGAGAAAAATAAAGCTACCGAGAAACGAACGTTTCTTACTAGCCTGGATATTGGGGAAGAAATTTATCAAGTCACGTTAAATGTCAGTGTTTGTAAATCATATATTGAGAAGGGCCGCATAATTTTAATTTTTTCTAAAGTTAAGAATGCCCCGATATGGCACGACCTTTCCGAGAACTAATATAGTCTTGTTGTGGAGGTCGGATCCGCGTGTGTGCTGTAAACATTGCCAGGAGGGCGATTTTTCGTTTGTGACACGTGATCGTTCTATTACTATATACAGCTTTCTATTCGCGACGTCTGCATACTGTTGATTGCTGCCAGACATATGTTCGGCCATGATACTACATGAATTGGCAAGTTCAGAGATATTGTGTTATGGTTTCATTCATGCGAGCAAACAGAAGAACACAGTGTGTGTACTTTTTGTTATAAGTAAACCTGCTGTTTAAATCCAAAAAGATGGTCTGGTTTTCTAATTTATTACAGTCGAATGCTGTGTTCATAACCCAGACCTTGCACCTGAAGCACTACTGATACCGGGTCAGCAGGTGCAGGTTGTATGACGTGACAAAATGCTTAACCGCGGGGCAAGAGGTCAGTATTCTTGCGGTCAGTGTCCACTAATGGGGACTTGAGGTTATGTTGGACTAATTTATGTCTGCGTAGCGGGTATGAACATATTTCGAATTCTTACAGGGTGTAAAATGTTTTGCTGACGTGCCTAAGGTTGGACATGCCTGTTANATTTTATTTTTAATTAAAGTTTCGCCAATGTACCTCAACTCTGAAAGGCTGATAGGTCGATCAACACAAGTTAATGTTTACCTGACTTCATCTCATTTCTTTGGAGCTCCTTTTTTTTTTTTTGACATGAGAACAATCGCAGGTTGGTTTCTCATGGTCTGTACTAGAATTGCGCATGGTAATAACAGTTTTGAGTCCCGGCTGCGAATATGACTATACTGATTGGTGTGTTTCATAGTTTTCCACGATTCATCCTTTGAATTAGGCCACGATTTTTTCTGTCATTTACAATTCATTATTATTATTATTATTGGAGGGGGTGGGTTTCCCCATGCCCCGCGAATAATAGTCTATTGTACGTCCCCCTTTGATATTCTACCAGTCGTCATACCCTACCGGTGCTGGTGCGTGCTATCAGCCCCGTTCAGCCAACGAGGTCGGCCCTCGGTACTCGATACTTCCCCCATCTACCCGAGGCAATGGAACTACTTGAGCGGGAAACGTTTTCCCTAATTTTGCTCAGAGGTCTCCTAGAGACATGAGGATCTACGACACGGGACCCACGGCTTCCCGGAGGACTTGTTCCCTGAATTTTTCCGCCCTTAAAAATTCCACGACCTCCGCCGGGTTTTAACCAGCGTATCTTGAGTCATGAGGTGTGAACATTACCCCTAGACTACGGAGGCCGCTTACAATTCATCATACTTGTAGTCTTATTTCATTCATCGAGAAACAGCCTACAAATGACTTACTCGTACACGTATAATGGACAACACGGTCTTCACCATTTGCATGGATTCTAACGACACTCTGTCAGATTTAGTTGGTAGTAGTAGTATTTGTTCCTGATAGATGGTTACACTGGTCGGTAGGCTGCGGTGCAGCTTAGTAACACACATCGTAGATGCGTGTAGTCAGTGATAGCGCGACAGTCCTTATTGATGGGATAGTCATTCGTTGTTTGTTCGATGTCTGAGGGCTACTCACTTATTCCATTACGATTTTTTAATCCTCTATGTTATACGCAATATTTCACATGTGGCCCACGAACAGAGATGTTTTATAGCAGATTCTAAAGGGTTCTGACGATGGTGGACCAGTGATTGAGATTAGCTCTTTCTAAGGGGCCCAACTGAGTAGGTGTTTTTCTTTCTTGCCTGAAGACGGAACTGATCCAGTTTCCGAAACGTCGTGTCCTACATTACCTAGAATTCCGGACGTCGGAAAAAGTCCAGAAACACAGTAATTCTATGGTATATAGCAGGTATGTCCAACGCGTCGATCGCGGGACGATTTTTGGTCGATCTCATAGGCCTATAAGGAAATTATACATGAAAAGCATGTAAATCCACTTGTAATATAAAATAAGAAAGAAATCATAGCTACTATTCAAGATCTTCAATTATGAAGAAACACCACTGTGCGGCGAATAGAAATGATGTGTGGAAACATAACTGAACAGTTGCTGAAAGATGATTCCATTGTGTTGCTTTCTCCAGCCAACTGGATGAATCTACAGACATCAGAGACACAGCCCAGTTACTAGTTGCTTTTACAGCAAACGTCATATGTCGTGTTATTTTTACCAATATTTTTGCTTAAAGCGAGGTACGACGATAGGAGGGGGTGGTAGATCAATAGCAGTTTTGACACTAAAAAGTCGATCACAACCTGTTTGAAGTTGGACATGCCTGTTGTATAGCATTCGGCTGTTTCTGGCGCTCCACTCGCCGTGCTACTCCGGCAACTTCTCAAACAGAGTGGTCGAACAGGTTGTCTAAATGCAGCTGTCCAGGCGTTTCGCGAGACACTCACGAGGCACGCGGCACTAGTAGTAATAACGGCACGGTATGTGATTTTTTATTTATTTCCGTATCAGTGTTTATTAAAAGATACTGTTAACATCTCAGATTATATTGCGTCGAATGATAGTTTGATTGACGAGTGCCGAATTGGAAAAGAAACAGTCGTGATCTATGAAGAAAGCAGTCTTCTGGGATTTGGCACCGTGTATATGTGGTGTTAACCGACGTTTCGGAGGAACGTATCGCCTCCATATGTGTATATTTCCAACACAGTCTGATTTGCCGGTTCTCACGGTCTCTTCGTTTGCAGATTTCTTATATTTTTCTTCTACCCTGAAGATGGAGGCGATACGTTCCTCCGAAACGTCGGTTAACACCACATATACACGATGCCAAATCCCAGAAGACTGCTTTCTTCATAGTCACCGCCGTGAAAGCCTCAAATCTTACATAGTCGTGATCTAATTAGGGATTCTGTTCAGATATTTGCCAAGAGGGAATGAGGAAAATCACGAAGTACCCCAGTTAGAATAGACGGTATCCGGACTTAAATTTAATGTCCAGCAGTACATGTTGCTATCTGGTACTTTCTGCAAATTTAAGACTCAATTGAATGTCGTTAAATGTTTACAGTGTGATGTATAGATCACTACTGGAAGATGATCAAGTAATTGAAAATAGCTTTGTTGCTACCCCTAATTCGCCTTTTATATTTCTACGCTTGCCCTGTTACTTTCTTTCGTTTATTCCTTGCTTTTATTCACCACTATTCTCTGCAGGTTGCTAACAGATGTTGCAGTTTTTACGTAAACATCGCTCCAGGCGGACCAACTTCTTTGTACGAGTTCGTATCGAGTGATCCTTCACTCTGCACGGTTCGATTGAACGGAATGTCCATTGTTATTCCGTCCCTCACTTTGCGAAAGCGGACGGTAGCCTTTTTTAAAGTAAAGAATAGTATAGTAAATTCAAGGAATTAAAAACTCCGTGATTTCATTCCGCAAGCGAACTATACCGACCGAGCGACCATCGTTTGTCGGCGAAGTTTAGTTCCAACTTTTGCTGATAGAGGTGTGGCGTGGTCAGCGCAACGAATCTTCATGGCCGTTAATTTCGGTTTTCTAGACCGGAGCCGCTATTTCCTTGAAATAGCTCCTCAATTATCATCACGAGGCTGAGTGGACCACGTTGCAGACCCACTACTTCTCCGAAAAAGGTCTGGTAGCGCCGGGAATCGAACCCGGAACCTCTGGATCTGTAGCCAGGAACGCTGACCACTAGACCATAGGAATTCAAGGAATTAACAAACATTATTCAGTTCAAAGCCGCCTGTGGTTTTAATTCTTAACTAATTCCATGTAGCAGAAACCTTCTAGAAGAGCCAGTAGTCCCTCAGATAAACTATAACGTCCTTGCCTTATATGGAACTAGGTAAATGTCTTGTAACTGACGGCATGTGACAAATGATAGATTATTAACGTATGGATTACAGCGGTACGCAACCGAAACTTAAATTATGGGCCAGTGCTATTTAACGAGTTACTTCCCGCCTAGGCGGCGCCATAGCTGAAGCGGTTAATCGCTGGCTTCCCATCGCGGCGGCCCGGGTTCGATCTCGGGTCTGGTTAAGTGAGATTCGTGGTGGACAAAGTAGCGCTGGGACGGGTTTCCTCCAAGTACTTCGGTTTTCCCTGCCAATCTTTTTTTTTTCCTTGGCACTACAGCCCCAGTGGCCCTAGGCCTACTTCCATGAACTTCTCCGTTCGCTTCGGTTTTTCTAGAT
>NW_019728496.1:46480-53013 GCF_002891405.2 Cryptotermes secundus | reverse complement strand
AAAAAAAAACTACTTCCCGCTTAGAAGGACCAGTGGTAGGTTTTTGTTACTATTGTGAACCTCCGAGTCGCACAATACCAGCAGGTCAGTGGCTTATTCTGATGTTCGCTTGCTGCAAAACGCATGGGGTGGCTGAACTGCATCCGGCGCAGATAGTGTCACGGCAAAGGGCGTGTCTCTTATGAGACTCCAAGTTTTCATTCTTCGGCTGGCATTTAGCTTTGGGAGCAAGGATCTTCCAGTCTCCTCTTCCGACTATAGAAATACCATCTGATTTTGTTAGGTATAATGGGTACCATTACTGCTTCGTCTTTCAGAGGTCCAAGGTTCGAAATTAAACCCGAAGGTATGCTTTAGTGACTGTAGTTATTGCACTTCCTTCGCTTCCTTTGGATAAATATTGAGATAAAGGTAAAGTTGTCCCTGTGCTTAACCAATTAAACACTACGCTATGAAGACAAATGGGCGAGTGAATATATAGATCCACATAATCTTGACCTCGGCACTAGTTGGAAGTGAGTGGTTAGCTTCACGTTCCGGCCGCTTTACCCCAGGCGAAAGTGCCCCCAGTACCCATTGGATAGTAGGCTGGCTGGGCCCCAGAAGCGGTCTGGACGACGTGGAGGTGAAAAAAATCGTGCCCCTCCCTGGAGAGACAAGAAATGCATAAAATATTTCAGTCGGTAAAGCCGAAGGGACGAGACTGTCAGACCTAGACGGAAATAGGAGGATAACAATAGAAATGGATCTCAAATTTATAGTGGGTAATTGTGAGTACTGAATTCAACTGTCGAATGACAGGTTCCAGTTACGGGCTGTTATGAACATTTAACGAGATTTCGATTTCCATAAAATTCGGATGTCTTGACCAATTGAGCGTCTCTTAGGTTTTCAAGGAAGACCATGCGTCGTGGAATTGTCAGTTGTACCCAGCTCGCTATCCAGGGGGCTCCGTCGGCTCGTCCACAACTGTAAAGCAGCCGGGGAGTGACACTGGCCACTCATCTGCATCTAGCCCAGAGGTTAAAAATATGTGGAGCTGTATCTTCATTCCCCCCATACGTCTTCATGGTGTGGTTTTCACTTAAGCCCAAGAACACGATACTGATTAGGGAAGGGTAGTTGTGGGGAAGTGATCGTGGCATATTTTAATGCATTTTTTTATTGCTAGTGGGGTGGGACTATGTCCCTTGTACTGCGGCCACTTCTGGACTATTGTACCAGCGCCAGATGATAGGTGATGGTGATTGTGGAGCAATCGGTGGAATGAAGATTGGCAGGATCGAACCCGGGCCGCCGCGGTGGGAAGCCAGCGACTAACCGCTTGAGATATGACGCGGTCTATTTTGAATGTAAGTTAGTATTCCAAAATTTGGAATTAGAACCTGAGGAACGTACAAAACTGAAGTAATTATTGTAAGACAGATCACGTGTTCTCCTTTTCTATCCGAAGTGCATGCCACAACGGGGATTCAAACCCATGAGACAGAGATAACCGATATCAGTGAGAAAACGAGGACACGAAACAATGGCAGGCGTCACGCTTGAGGCTTCTCCGGCGGCCATGTTGCGTTATACTGACAGAATGTGTTGAGGCGTGGTACCCGCAGGTTGTGTTGTGTAGTGCAGTGTCTTTGTGCTGAAGTCTAGGGCGAACCTGCAATTGGCGACAATCGGTAGAGCTCACTGTGGTCTCCAACCCAAGTGAAATATTTGTTCTGTGATTTTATTCGGGGATTCGGAATAGTCCGTACTGTGTGTGTAACAGGACTGTTTCGTTTTTACTGAAAGCAATGTTTGTCATGAGGAGTCTTCCTGTTGTCTGGTGTGGCTATCATTTCACCTTTCGAAGCATGACTAATATTTAATATTAAGTTCCTACCTCACAGGAAACACCGCGTCTCCAATACAAAGACCAAACGGTCAGTGCTATTTAAGAAAATGATCCCTGTTTATTGTGAGAATCATATGATATATGTTTCATATGAGTTTTTAATGTAATAATAGGTAGTAAATATAATTACCAGTGTGCTTTAAAAGCTTATTTAGACATAATCAGGGTCTTCCCCTTTGCAACATATTTTCTCTTTACGTGGTTGGGACGACGCGCACAAAATTTAGTAATGGAACAAAATATTCTGATGAATGGCTGAAATGTGTTACTCACGACAATGAATCGTTGAGACTGTGTAATAAATATATTTTCACGCATTTCTTAGGCAACGCGACAATAAATTTTTGTGGGTCTCGGATTTGGACGAATATCTATTAGACGATCACTCTTTACACTCACAAATACAATCACTCGGACTGATGAAGTCTTCGGGCGTTTCCTCTTCAATGTTTCAACACTCTCGCACCGCTAATCTCGGTGAATTGTCTTCTGCTCTGCTCGGAGCTCGACTGTCCTTAGCTCTCGTCGGATAGGATCTGTTATATCCTGCACTCGGACTGAATATAGAATACCTTGTCGAAGGGTTAATTTCGCCCGCTGCTATGCAACGAACACGGGCATACCTGTCTGCTTCGCTGCTTAGGAATTGCTAGCCGTTGACTATAGATGGACGCCATGTAGTCCTGCTTTCAGGCAGCACGTCACAATATTCTCTGGTACGATATTTACACGAATGCAGATAACAATTTCACCCTCCATTTCTGTCAGAGACAGTTCTATGTAATGATAAATGATAATGATGGATTTGAAATTCTCACGGTAGTCACTATAAGGGTATCTAATGAGCACATGACTTCATATAGTCTGGTAGAAATTTAGTTACAATTCTGAGGACTCTGCCATTTTTCTCAAGCCTTCATCCTTACCTCCACTTTCGCTAATACGGCCGTTTTAGTTCCAGCACCAGTCACTCCTTGTTGGCCGCGCCATAGCTCAAGCGGCGGCGGCCCGGGTTCGATCCCGGGTCTGGTCAAGTGGGATTTGTGGTGGACAAAGTGGTGCTGGGGCAGGTTTTCTCCGAGTACTTCGATTTTCCCCTGCCAATCTTCATTCCACCAATTGCTCCACAATCACCCTCACCTGGTACAATATGCCAGAAGTGGCCGCAGTACAAGGGACTTAGTCCCACCCCACTAGCAATTTAAAAAATACTCCTAGTTTCTCTTCTTCCTGCCTGGGCCCCCTTTCAGGGATTTATTACTCATATATGCACTGTTTTCTACGCACGGATAATTGTTAATTTCTTGGCGTACTGTTAGACCCCGAAGACGGAAACAGTACATTCGTCTGAAACGTTGGTGACTTTACCAGGAGATGGTGTTTTTCAGATGTGGTAGCATATTAGCACACAAAACGTTTTAAATGTATTTTGTGAAATTTACGCTTAAAGTAATTTCAGTACGACACTTTCAAGCATGTTTAAGGCATCGATAATTTTTTATCTTATACAAACGCTAGACATATTCAATAAATTTTGTGTGGATAATGTATGAACACTTTTCCTTCAGTGTTACCCTTCAGAACTGTAATGCTCATTACAGTTGGTATAACTTAAAATGTGAATAAATATGGTAATTAATATTTAAAGGTCCAGGAAAACAAAATTAACCCTGAACTACGTATATTGGCAGACGTTGTAATTGCGAATTCTGGATTCCTTGTGCAGTAGATATTTGTTTTACACCTACAACTCTAAATGCATACAGGTTAAATTATTTACTGTTTCATCTTCAGGCCATCTTACCATGCCGAAATGTTAAAATTTATCGACGTTTCGGAGGATATTTACGAGTATCTCCCTTTTGAGCCTCGACATCTAAATAATCTAGGCTGAATATAGCTCCTCTTATAAACCTTATTCCCATGTATGACATGAAGTGAGCTTATACTCCTTGTTTAAAATGGGGCAGTGTCACCCAGATTTCTCCAGGATTATATCCACGATGGTTAAATTAACGAGCAGTACAAATAGTAGGAAAGTTAGAGACAATCATGTGTGAGAGGTTGGACACCGTTACCATAGTTCATACACTGTAACACATGAAGCATTTGTGTCGCTGGCATCTCTGTTATTTCCTTTAGAGGAAAATGTCCATTCAAAACAACACAAAATAATACAGCTTTGATATTAGTTATCATTTTTACTGACGTTTTAGACATTTTCTATTTTAATAGTTTTTAAAAACACAGGGTTTCGGAAACGGGTTCTGTTTCCTTCATCAGTTGACAGAACAAAATAAGGTATCCTACTTCGCTCGGCCCATTGGCAAAACTAGTTTCAAACCCTGGACTGCTGCTGTTTGAAAAACTGGACTGACTGACAGTGCTCAGTTCTCAGTCAAGAAGACTGTTATGCACTGTCGCAGGAAACCTTCAGACTTGGTTTGAATTAGATGTTCTTGCTACTCACATATGATGAATACATATGGTAGACGGATGTGTTCATGGTGGCGTGAGGATGCTTGGGCTGGGATTGCAGAAGGGGGTCTCCATACGTGAGGGTTCGTTACACTTAGTAAGTGTTCGCAAGCAGCCAACTGTGGGTATTCTTCCAGCTCGAGGCTGGGCAAAACAGTAACCGTTCATCATCTTAAGAAAACTTGTAACAGTGGAGGGCTTTTGTGTTAGCGGTGTTGAATTTGCGGACTGTGCTACTGACAGTTGTAGATCGCTGCCTTTTGGAATGTGATGCCGTTTTTAATCTGGCAGAAGGCTACCAAAAATTTCGGAGGAGTATACTTCCTCTATCTTAACTTTCATACCTGAAGATGGAGGCAACAGATTTCTCTGAAAATTTGAAAAAAATCAGATTACGCGGCGTAAAATTCAAGGTCACAGCAATATTTTTAGTAATTGCTATGAAAACTTCATATGTCATATACGAAGAATTGGTTGGTTAATGGTCATTTCCACAGTTGTATCTTTGTGTTATCTTAGTCTGGGATTACGTTCGTTAGAAATGACTGGGAATGCGGTGTTCTTACTGACGTATTGGCAGAATTGCGCGTGAAAATGTTCTCTGAGTAAATTGAGAAACAAACATTTTCGCAAGAGGATATACAGCATGGGTACGAACCGACCGGTTCTTGCAGCAACGTCAGAGTTCCTGCTGTTCCGTTTACATTGTGTTATCGCCAAAACACTATCATGATCGTTTTTGCTATCAGGTTCGGGAGACAATACGCCTGTCGTAATAATGTAGCGAATATCCTTTGCTTAATATGTGTATTCAAACCAAGAAGGGCGAACCAAGCAGGTATCCTCAAGCGATATCGCTTCTGACTCATACGCTGGAGATGACGGGTTCGAATTTCGGCCGGGACACCATCTGTTTTGATTTTAATCATTTCGTAGTTTTCCTACGCCCCGCTAGACATGTGTCAGGATAGCGACGTGAATTATGCTGCCGTCGCTTAGTTAGATATCTTGTTCCTTTCATTATTCGCGATCACGCAATCATTCGACGCCGACGCCTTGTATAGCCTGAGTTCCTGGCAGCGTCCTTAGACAAAACACCAATAAGTAACTAATAAGAAAGATGAGATGACTGGACGTGCAATATTTTAGTAGGAAATTCTTAAGGAAAGGCTCCTCACTCACTCATGGAGCTGAGCCCTTCTTGAGAAGCCGCCAATTGAGCAGCCACTCAGGAACTTCCCAGCATTTTATGGAACCCGAAGGTTCATTACCCTGTTCACAAGAGCCCTCCACTGGTTCCGATCCTGAGCCAGATCAATCCAATCCATCCCATCCCATCCTGTCTAAGATACATTTTAATATTGTCTACCCACCTACGTCTTGGTCTTCCTAGTGGTCTCTCTTCTTCTGGCGTTCCCACCAATATCCTATACGCATTACTCTTCTCCCTGACTCGTGCTGCATTCCCTGCCAGTCTCATCCTCCTTGACTTGATCATTCTAATTATACTTGGAGAAGAGTACAAGTTAAGGAATACTCCACTTGGAATAATTTAAAGGGAGAACAATATTAAAATGTATTTTTCAGAAACAGGGGATGCGAATGTGGGTTGGATTCAGGGATACTGGTCTTCCTGGGAATCGAACATCGGTTGCACAGTTAATTGCAGTTGTTGAACCCGTACACTAGTATTTACTGACTAAATTATCCCTGTTAATTTTTAGTTCCCACTGTGAAATATTATAGGTTATATGTAGGCATATCTAAGTAATACTCAAGATGACCGCATCGCTCATCAAGCCAAGCAATAGTGGAATATCTGACTACTGATACGCTTCGTATAATTGTTTGCTCGTTGTGTGCACTCACTAGGAGCCGAGTCCTCTCGACCCGGTTAACAACAGAGCCTAATCATCTTCTTGCAGATCGCTCTACTTTCCACAGTTCTCCATTTTCTTCTGTTGTTGTTCACGCTTTGTTCTCTTTCCATATAAGGAAGTTCAGTACAGCTCTGAATTGGGACTTTTTTTTTGCTAGTGGGGTGGGACTAAGTCCCTTGTACTGCGGCCACTTCTGGCCTATTGTACCAGCCCCAGATGATAGGTGAGGGTGATTGTGGAGCAATTGGTGGAATGAAGATTGGCAGGGGAAACCGAAGTAC
>NW_019728496.1:36092-45973 GCF_002891405.2 Cryptotermes secundus | reverse complement strand
TTCAAGAAACTGAAATTCAGTTTTATCAGTTTTCTGAAATATCTTAAAATCTGAAAGCTTTATCTAATCCTTTAGGGTACATTAGTCACTACACGTGCTTGTTCCATCTACAAACTCTGCATTTATCTCGGTGTATTAATGCATTTCTTATGATTCTCACAAACAGAGATCATTTCCTTAAGTAGCTCTAAGGAGTCGATCTTTGTAATAGAAATGTAATGCATTTCCTGTGAGGTTGAACTGATTTTTTTTTCTTTTTCTTTTTCCTTTTCCTTGGCACTACAGCCCCAGAGGGCCTAGGCCTACCTCCATGAACTTCTCCGTTCACTTTCGGTTTTTCTAGATCTTACACATTCGGTAGGACTCCTTGGGCGAGTGATAAGCTTGTCGCAAGGCCTCTACCTGTACACAAACACAGAAAAACGCACACACACAAACTAAACATCCATACTCTGAGTGGGATTCGAACCCACGATCCCGGTTTCCAAGCGAGCGAAGACAGTACATGCCTTAGACTGCTCGGCTACCGTGACCGGCGAACTGATTTCTTATTTAAATGAATTTCAGTCCTCAGATCTTTAAATCTTTAGATGTGGTTTGTTAAATACATGTATCTCTTATCTTGCTTCATGTACCTCGATTAGCTTTGTAACAAATGCATATCGAAAGCTGTGCGGTGTGTGAGTACGCAAAGAGTGTATTTGAAATATCGTATGTAATATATTTCTGTTTCATTTACTGCTGATGTCAAATGCTGTGTAGTGTGAGGTACTGACATTTGAGTTATTGGAGGTTGTATGAGTCCTTTACTGTAACAGTTGCTTACGGCATCGTTACGTAAACTGAAAATACACCGAGATAAATATCGCACATCTTCTATTCGGGAGATCTCAGCTTCAAATCTCGGCCAGGAGAATTCTATCCTGATTGAAATGTTCGTGTTTTTCCTCAGTTCCTCCTGGAAATTTTCAGGACATTTCCTCAGTTTGGGCGCCGACTGCTTCCTTCCACATTTTCTCCAGTTCCATATTCACAAATCATTCCATTATTCGACGCCAATGACGGCGTCGCTGAAGAAACTATAAATAAATAAATTTAATTAAAACTTCAACATTTTAAATGATGTATTCCAAGAAAGCTCAATACGCGAAAAATACATAATTTAATAATAAATATGCATTTTTGAGAAAAATAATAGTAGGGCGATATATTATTCGATTTTGTGAATTTTTGTTTTATTTGTTTCATTCTGGTCCGTCATACTAACAAATTACAAATACAAAACAACTCCGTTCAGTGTGACTATTGAAGTTTTTACTACTTGAAAACTTAACACCGAAACATGTAAGAGTGTTAAGTTTTGAAGTAGTAAAAACTTCAATAGTCACACTGGACGAAGTAGTTTTGTCTTTGCGATTTTGGGAAGATTACGAAGATAAATATACCAGTTCACATGCAAGTGCTTTGGGAAAATAGCCATAGAAATATATTTTCTGTATATTGAAATGAAAGTATCTGCCCTGATAATTATTGAAGAGACGACGTCAAAATCTAGATCATATGGGGGCCCCTCAAAAATGAACTGCCCCTTTTGAAACGGTTCCCAGCGGTTATATGTCTTTATTTCAAAATTTAGAGCGAACTAAACATGTGATAAACTGTACCCTGTGAGGTACTGAGCATAGGTTTACCAGATATTGATTTTCCATGCTGTAACCTGCGCTTCTCTGGTTATTTCTTTTGAATGACTTTCTCACAGTATAGTTAAATTAGTTAATTAATCCACTCAGTAATCTCTCCAGTAATTCATCCCGTAATTAATTCCCTCATTCAGTCATTCTCTTCCTTTTCTTTATATAATTCGAATTCTTTTTTGGAATGACTGATTTCAGTGCGAAATCTAAGAATTGGATGAGTAGGGCTATTTCATCCGGTTTGCTGTAGAAAGTGACACAATAAGACTGGCTTTACAAATGGCTGACTTCTGTTTCTTGTATTTGTAACTGCGGGTATTGAGGCGTGTAGCAGTTTGCTGCCGGTAATCGAATCTAATTTCAACTAAAACGAGGACTTCATTTATTAAGACACTCGAGGAAAAGTTGTTCTCTCTTTATTAATTCTGAACCCGAAGACATTAGTACGAAAACATGTTCCGATGGAGCAAAGTCTTTCAAGTACATTCTTTATGCTTTTGTGTACTTTATTGGGCTATATTTGGTTACTGAAAGACTGATTAGCAGCCCATCTCTGCATGCCCACATATTTTTCGCAATATTTCTTTAAATGAAATTAACTATATGAAGTATGCACGCATTGAGACCAAGGCGTAGATGGGAGACTAAACTGTTACTGTTTAGTGTATAGCATACTTATTCTTTTATTAATATTAATTTATATAATTGTAGTTGTAATTGTATTTGTTATAGTTGTAAGTGTATTTTTCTTTGTTGTCAGTGTAGTTTTGTGTGCGGTGTTTTGTTTGAGTGTGGTGTGTTATTTTGTGTGATGTGTTATGTATTATTGTAGTACCACTGCCACCGGGCAAAAACCCATTTGCAGTTTAAATAAATAATAATAATAGTAATAACAATAATATCATATAGATCTTGAAGACACTGAATTGGTGGACATGAACTGGATCCCTTTGCCTCAAGCCAGAAAGTGGTAATGAATCTTCAGGTTCTAAGAAAGGCCGGGAATATTTTGACTACACGAGCGGCTCTTATCTTCTGGAGTTTGTTGGTGTTTTAAATAATTTTGCAGAGTATGGGGATATCTATATGTCATGTACCTGTTTTGTTTGGTTGGTTGAGGCACTATGCTATAAGCCGGAAGATCGCGGGTTCGATTCCCGATGAAGTCACTGGATTTTTAATTAACCTAACCCCTCCAGCCGCACTGTGGTCCTGGGATTGATTCAGCCTCTAATAGAAATGAGTATTAGGAATCTTCATCAGGGTAAAGTAAGCCGATTGTCTGGCAAATGTGGGAGCCTCGACGTCTCACAAACCTATGGGCCTCCACGGCCTGTTACAGGGATAACTTACCTTTAAAGTGATATTAAGGAAGTGTATGCATTCCAATTTCAGCTTCATGTAAAGTACGATTGCTGTCGAATCGATAGGATAGAAATTAAAATTGTCCCACAATTTTTAGTTTTCATACTGATTCTCAGTATACTTTCATTTCTTAATCGAAATCTGCATGTAGTTTCGGGGTTATTACGTGCGAACGAACAGATAAATGTAAGACCCCCATAGTACGTTCATTTTATCTGCATGCTCAAGCAGCGCAAAATAACGATGCATATAAAATTGCAGCACTGTACATGTCACGAGTTTTAAGAGTTTCGATTACGCTAATTTTCTAACACTTAACATTAATTGTTCTTGAAACTGACTCTTTACCCTTTAAATTGCTGATTTATTAAGAAAAAATGAGCCTACTTTCCTCGTATTTCTTTTTTATGCAGAAAACTATAACTGACAGCTCAAATTGTTAAAATTTTGCAGAAGATGTTGAATTGTGATACCCTCTTGGGTACGTGTATGACATAAAGTAAATCAAATCAACTGTTTATTGAGCATAAAACATCTGTACAATACACTTCTCCATTTTACGACAGATATGCAAAGTGAACCAGCAGAAGTAAGGAATATGGAACATTCCTAAGAATATAAGTCCACAATAGATAAGCCGAAGTCTCAAAATGTGAAGTGATTAAGTAAAGAAGATAAAAGATTAGATCGAGAAATGGACTTAGCTTTGATAAAAGTACAATTCCTGTTTCACAGTGTGTATATTGACATTTACTTTGTCGTGCTGTAAATAATCATAATAACGCGCATAATTTCAAAATTAAACAGTATTAAGTTTTAATTCAATTTTTAAGTTTTTTAGGAAAGTTTTTAAGTTAATAAATGTAAAAATATCAGGAAATTAATCATTATAATCGTAGTTAAATAACATCTTTGATCTTTAAGTTGTAGATTTTCTGGATGGATATTTCATGAAGTCACTGGTAAACTGTAAAATTTAATGATGCGCTGTGGTACCTTGTGTTGTAACCACTGGGTGATGACCCATGCTGAGGGGTCGGAACATGCAATATAACAAAGAACGCACGAAAAATGACGAAATATCTTGTATATTTAAGTTCTGTAAAGAGACTGTATTTTAGTGACACAGGAAAATTCCAAATCAGTTGACTTGAGAAGACTTAAGTGAGACTGGCCAGCGTATCTCTCTTACAGCACAACAAGGGTTAATGTATCTTGCCACGGCTATAAACCCATCAGCACGTAATTACAGCAAACAGGCGGAAGTGATGTAAGAAGTCAAGATCCTAGCTCTTTTAGAGAACCGTCATGGCTGTGACTTTGTTTCGTTTCGGTGAAGTCGGATCAGTGCAGTGGCTGGCTACCGATTTGTAGGACTAGGTCTCGATTCGAGGTAGGGACAGGCATATCTCTTGTCCAGATCGGCTCCAGACCTTTATGCGTTGTGTACGAAGGGCTCTTCTCCCGGGTTCAAATGAGAACGCACACCAATCCTAATATCATTGCCTCAAAACGGCAAGCAGAATTACAGAATTATTGCCATAATCCTGCGTAGAAATTTTTGAATTTTATTCATTGTGCAGTTTGTTTAATTGCGGTATCGCTTTGTGAAAATGTCGAAGAACTTTTCTTTCTGAAACCCAAAGATTCCTGAATGTCTAAATTTAAGAATCAAAGACCAACAGGCAAACGATATCCTTGGTTCTACATGGCCCTGAGGTCGTAGTTCTTTGGCCTCGTACAGAGTTGCAATATTCAGGAAATGACGGCTGATAGGATCAGTTCAGTAATTGTTTGTTTATCGAAAGTGCTTTATCTCCCAGTTAATCTGCAGGTAATAGGACGATGCAGCATGTCAGCATCACGTACACTTTACAGCTGATATTATTCCCTAATTCCTTTGATATTATACATATACCGGAGTAGATATAGCTCAGTCAGTACGGTGATTCGGCTGCGAGCTGGACGACGGGTGATCGGGTTTCGGATCCCAGCAAAGGAAGAGATTGTTCTGTTCTCGGCCGCGTTCACGCCGTCTCTGGGACGCTCCCAGCGTCCTAACCAACGTGTGTCTTCACGGTTCCACTTCACCCTCTTTGCATGGAAACGGAACAGCCTGCTCCAGTGAAGGTCACTTGTTTTCCAATTGCATTATCTGCCTGTTTTGCATATCTTACTAGCCGTTAAGTTAATTTATTGTAAATACAGGTCTCATATGACAGACTTGATCGCATCACATAACATTGCAAATTTTGATAGGCATAATATTTATTTTCTTTTGGAGCCAGGATAGCGCAGTCGGTATAGCGACTGACTAAGGGCTGGACGACAGAGTCCCTGTGGGGACGAAAATTTTCTCTTCTCCAAGTCGTCGAGACTGGCTCTGGGTTCCACCCAACCTCCTGTCCAATAGTTACCGGGGGCTCTTTCCCCGGGGGCAAAGCGACAGGTGCGTGAAGCTGACCGCTCACCTCCAACTAGTGCCGAGTTCAAGAAAATGTGGGTCTATACATCCACTCCCCCATACGCCTTCATGGCATAGTGTTTAATTAGTTAAGCACAGGAACAACTTTACCTTTTATTTTTTGTAGATGTTGTGTTCGAGTCAGTCTGATTGAAGGACTGCGTTTTAATGGGGCTGCACCAACAATTGTTTAACGAAATTAATTGTTATCCTTATCATTCCATAGTAGACTAACCTCAGTTTTAAGTTTTACTCGAATCGAACTTGATAAATGTTCGCAAAAACGGTTCATCATACAGCACATAATAAATTTGTAGGCTACACAAAATAACCTAACCTCCTTACTCTCTTAATGAAGGTCAGAGATAAATCCCCCAGACTTAAAAGAAAAAAAAACCGTGCATGGGATGGGAAGTGTTCAGATAGTCCGTGGAAGTTTCGATGAACATCGCATTAGTGTGCAAGTGGATACACGGAAAGGCAGTTTGTGTGTGACTCAGTAATGTGCGATTAGATTTGCACAAAAACGTCTGTATCGCTTACATGGACATCGAGGCCAACGCGATATGCGAAGAGAAAAGAACTTGGGTTTTCACCCAGCTGGCAGTAACGCGGTATGGTTTACTCATGCACAGCTCAATGATCTGTGTGAGTCGGCTCATGTTCGAATCCCGACATATTTCGCTCGCACTGATCCGGAACTTCTGAGCGCATTGCGGTCACGAACTGCCACGAACTTCCGCTGTCACTTTGTTCTGTTGCCCGACGAAGTGTATGAACTTGCTGTTGTCCAGCGCACAGGTGGGCGCATACAGAAATATATTCAGTATGTTATATTTTAGCGTCCTGTTGCACTGATTCAAGTCCATGATTTATTTCACCGTCTTCTAGTGCATACACTTATCTACTTCACTCCTCTCACTCGCACTACATGTTTCGGCACAAAAGTGCCATCCTCAGGTGCTTATTTACTTAACGTTAAACTAGTTCATTGCATACCTTGTCGTCTTCATATTAAAATAATTAAAATATATATTGATAAATGTTAAAAATTAAATATTAAAATATAAAATTTTTCAGGATTTTTCCTTCGTCGTATTCACTACTCAAGTCACGTTTATCCTCTTCTGTTGGAGCACTCTTTCTATTTTCATGTGTTTATCTGTAACGTGAATTTGTTATTCATTAATACCGCGTTCCGTATTTTATTTATTACTTGTGGTATTATAATTTTTAATACTCACTGTGCTTTTTGTTGTGTCTTGCTCCTGTGACTACGTGTGTTATACTGCTGGGCCTGCTGGGTATGTGTGTATGTGTGCTAGTTTAACGTTAAGCAAATAAGCACCTGAGGATGGCACTTTTATGCCGAAACATGTAGTGCGAGTGAGAGGAGTGAAGTAGATAAGTGTATGCACTAGAAGACGGTGAAATAAATCATGGATATTCAGTATATTTAATGATGGTGTCAGTAAATCCAATGATTGGAACAGAGTGAATGATGAAAAGTGGAAAGAATCGAAAATTTAAGGTACTTTATCGATATTTACCGGGAGAGTCTGATAAAAACCACAAAAGCTTCAATTAATATAGTCAGTCTCCAACCGGAAATTCGAACAAGGTACCTACCGAACAGACTTCAGAAGAATTGCAGCTTGAGTTAACTTGCTCGGCGAGTCGTTCTTAACAAACTGATAGTCGCTTAACTGGTTAATAAATTCCACTGCTTCTCATGGTCTCATATATTCATTGCTATATTGACAAGTATCCGCCATTGTATTCGTCCTTAGCCAGAAGAGTTCAGAGCACAGTCTCACGCCCTATTTCTTTGAGATCAATTTTAATATTTTGGGTTCGAGACTGTCTCAGCAGTGACTATGAAGGGTACGGTCGTCTGGGTTGTAAGGCTATGTAGTTCGGTAGAAGACCATCACCTTCCAGAGGAACGTACACCCTCCATCTTCAGGGTCAAAGAGCAAGCAAAGGAACGAACCAGCAATAGGCAGACGCTAAGCAGCTAACTTCTGGTTGTTTGCTTGGCTTATTCTTCTACCCTGAAGACAGAGGCGATACCATTCTCCGAAATGTTTTCTCCGAATTCTACCGAATTATATGGCTTTGCAACCAAGAACAGTATGCTATTCTATTTTAATATTATCCTCCCATCTACGGCCAGATTTACAAAATGGTAACTTCCGTGTTAGTTTTGCAATGCATTTTGTATGCATTTCTAATTTACCTTATGCGTGCTACTTGTCCCGCTCATCTAGTTCTCCGGTTGATCACACTAATAATATTTGGTGAAGGGTGCCGGTTACGAAGTTCTTCATTATGAAATTTTCTTCGTCCGTTCTCTTATTCCTTTGTAGTCAAATACGTGTTCTGCTTATATCGCTTTTGTTGCCTTCTTTCTTCGTTTTCTTATTGCCGTCTTCCATCTTCTCTTTGTTTTCCTAGTCCATCTCCCCCTCCTCCCCGATCTTCTATTCTTCCTTTCCTTCTTCCTATTATCCTCCCACTCCATCTCATCTTCATCTTCTATTATATCTTTCATTGTTGTCTCCCTCCTCCCTTCTCTTTGATGTCCTGATCGGCACAAAGCGCTTTCGCTATTTGAAAGGAATATTTCATGTGTCTGTCGTCATCTCCCCGTTTTCTGAGACTAGTTTCGCTTCACGTGAAGCTGAGATAGGAGAGGCTTTGTCTTGCATATTCTGCTCCTTATACCCCAGCATTCCTGGTGTGTGACGCCGCGCTGCACCTACATGAATGTGGGCTCCATCCATGGTGACACAGATGTCTTACGTTACAGTAGCGTCAGTATGTAGCACGATGCAGGGCGCCAGAGCATGTAATGTTGTGATAAGGGACGCCAACTACCAGAAAAGATTGTTCCAGAGCACCCGACGCCGACGCCATGTCAGGAAACTACCAAAGGTGCGCCTATCATGCAGAAATGGAATTATGTCTTCATACTGACATTTTATATTGCACACGGTATTGTTTGTTCTTGGATGGAAGTGTTTGTTTTCAGTTATTCTGCACGCAGTAATAAGAATGCACGAGAGACGTAGAGGAAATACCTACGTGCTATGGTTTTCATTAAAACATCCATATCTGTTCGTGTGGCAGTGCAGTGTGCCCGTCTGAGGGCTTCTCGAAAATCTTTGAGTGCTTAGGCCAAGGACATGCTTCTCCTGTCAATTCACTCTGCCTAGATTCGATCTGCTAGTGTAAGTGACAAACCAAGAGCTCCTATACGTTACAAGTAGAACTTATCGAGATCACAGCGGATACTGGAAATTTTACATTGTTCCGCACACATGTGGTCTAGTGGTCAGAGTTCCTGGCTACAGATCCAGAGGTCCCGGGTTCGATTCCCGGCGCTGCCAAATTTTCTAAGAAGTAGTGGGTCTGGAACGGGGTCCACTCAGCCTTGTGAGGATAATTGAGGAGCTATTTCAAGGAAATAGCGGCTCCGGTCTCGAAAACCGAGCTTAACGGCCGTGGGGATTCGTTGCACTGACCACGTGACACTCTCTATCCGCTAAAATTGGCACTAACTTCGCCGACAAGCGTCGGTCACTCGGTCGGTGTAGTTCTCTTATGGAATAAAACCACGGAGTTTGTTTTTTTTTCCGCACACATTTCTCCACCTCCCTAAACATTTTATATTTACTCGAAGCTTTGATTCAGTGCCTTTTCTATTCAGTAATGTTTCTGTCTCTCTTCGTTTATTTTCGATTTCATGAATAGTTTCTCTATTTGGAAGTATAACATTAAAAAATTTAAGCCGGAATATTCTCATCAGTTTCCTTACACAGTCGCTTTTCACATGAGCCCTTGTTCCAGTATAAATCTCTCACGCTGCATTTCGACACAGGAAGCAGCACTACCAACTGGATGTTAAGTACATGAGAGGGGTCGGGGGATAGCGGTCCGCCGACACATAAGCTCAATACAGGGCAACTCTTCAGCGATTTGTTGGTTCGACATCGAAGAGAAGTTGTGCGTGTTCTTGGTTTGTCGATTACGCTAGCAGTCCGAATCTCACGGAAGCACGCGGTAGCGTACTTGGTTGAAGCACCATGCTACAAGCCGAAAACTCGCAGGTTCGATTCCCGATGATGTCATTGAACTTTTCAATTGACCTAATCCTTCTAAGCACACTGTGACCCTGGGGTAGACTCAGCCTCTAACAGAAATGAGTACCAGAAATCGTCCTTGGAGTAAAAGGCGGGCAGCGTGTAAGGCTGACAACCTCACCGCCCATCTGTGAGCCGATTGTCTAGAAAATGTGAGAGCCTCGACACCTCACAACCCTATGGGCCTCTACGGCCTGTTAGAGGGATAGCTTT
>NW_019728496.1:6419-36077 GCF_002891405.2 Cryptotermes secundus | reverse complement strand
TTTTTTTTTTTTTTTTTAGTGAATATCAGGAGCCAGAGTTTGCGGCGCACCTCTCTCTTCTGTTGAGCGGGGACACTATTTTCGAAAGACTGTCAGAATGATCGCCCTGTGCAATTAGAAAGCCATGAACAAATGGGAGAGGTGTTTTAGTTCCGGAAACATTGCCTGACTGAAGGCTAATACGTAATAGTGTTCTTTTATTGTGTGTAACATGTTTCATATATTTATTATTAATACATGAATTAAAAATGTAATACACGTCTGTTATGTGAGTAGGAGCCGTAATTGCTATAATTCTCATAGTTTTCATGCTTCTGAAAACATTTCATTAGCGCATTTAAGAATGAACTATTTGTCATATTAACCCTTCTACTAGTACTATATGTGCCGTAGTGATTAGCCTACAGGCTTGATGACCGTGGAAACGGAGTTTGATTTCCGGCAGGAGCAATATATTTCTGTCTAGACCGGCTCTGGGGCCGACCCAGCCGTATATGTAATTTGTAGGGGGAGGGGCTCATTTCCCTGGAGTTAAGCAGGTGGGACGTGAATTTTGCCATTTACCTCCTCCTAGTGCCGAAGTTAAAATTTCACCGAGCTATACTTCCACTCATCCATACGTCTTCATGGCAGCTTGCTTTATTAGGCACAAGGAAAATTTTACTTTACCCCTCTATGTAGTTAATGAGCCCGGGTAGCGTAGCCGGTATAGTGACTGACTACAGACTGAACGACCGAGGGGTCGGAGTTCGAGCCCCGGTGGGGTCAGAATTTTCTCTTCTCCATATCATCCATACCGGCTCTGGGGTCCACAAAACCTATCCAATGGGTACCGGGGTAAAGCGGTAGGGGCGTGAAGCTTACCTCTCACCTCCAGCTAGTGCCGAGGTCAAGAAAATGTGGATCTATACATCCACTCCCCCATGCATCTTCATGGCGTAGTGCTTAGTTAAGCACAGGGACAACTTTACCTTACGCTATTTGCAGGCTGCACAACACGTTCGAGAAGTGACGAGTGCTGCCAATGAGCTGACAGTATAAATGTTTAAGTGATGAGACAAAGCGTATCTCCTTCAGGCGGAAACGCATGTTAACACGGGATCTGCTGATTGTTTCAGGGGCAGAACGGATTTGAGGAACTGCGGCGTTACATCAAGCAGGGCGGCGACTTCTGTAAGGACCTCAGCTCCATATTACAGGAGAGGTACGTGACTCCACGGCGCGTATATGATAGTTACTCATCTGATCAACAAATTTCACACAATATTTCATTGGAATCTGTCCTAAGCCTGTTTAATCCTTGTCTCTAAGACCCATTTTATAGATCTCCTATGCCTACGCCTCCCAAGCAGCCTGCTCCTGAGATTCTACTACAGAATTTATATATTTATTTCTATCTCTCCATGCATGCTACATGCCCCTCCCAAGTCATATCCCTTATTTTAATCGCCCTACTGACATTGGTGAACTGCATACCTTGGAATACAAAGGATAGCTTAGTATTATGATTACCGCGACATCTGGGTTTGATTCCGGGGAGGGGCAGAAATTGGTTTCTGCTTCGTAGCATCCAGATCGGATCTGAAGCCCAACCAGCCTCTTCCCCCGAGGATAAAGCGGCCGGAGAGTGAAGCTACATCTAGTGCCGAGGTTCAGAATGCAAGGAACTCTCCATCTGCTCCCGTGTGTACGTGTCCGTGGTGTGGTACTTAGTTAAGCATAGAGGAAGTTTTGCTTTTTAGCTTTTGTAGTAGAATTTATGAAGCTCCTCACTGTGCAGTTTCCTCGGTCCTTGGGTACAATCATGTACCTGCATGCTATACTTAACCTTTAGGATTTTAAACGCGAGGCGGAAAGGGAAAAGATACGAAACTACACGGCAACATGATGTACGTAAGTACTGCTTCTTAAGCAAGAGGGCCATGCGAGGCCTAGGGATGTGGGTTTGCAACCCCTGAGTAAAACGTTTATATAAGGGCGGCGACAGGATTGGAATACTAATTCAAGCGAGCGTGAAGATTCGCCACTCGCTCCGAGTTACCGTTCAGTGACCCACTGTGTCAAATTGTTGCGCACAGCATGAATTACAGAGTATACGCGTGCGCCATAGGTTTGTTTCCCCCTTCCGGAGTTGAATTCTGTTAAGAAAAATATTTTTCCCTTGTTTATGCTTAACCATGGTAACTGAAAGGTAATTTCCATTTAATTAATGAAGATAAGGTAGAAGAAACATTGTCTCGTCAAGACAATTAAAGAATGGAATAGTGAAGTTGTTCAGATCGCAACTGACTGGTTCTGTGTGAGATATGTCGTTCTTAACATGGAAAGAGTTGTCCGCAGCCATGCGCAGTTGTTAAAGTGAGTGAAAAGTAAAGTAAAAGTATCCCTGTAACAGGCCGTGGAGGTCCATATGGTTGTGAGATGTTTAGATTCGCACATTTTCTAGACATTCGGCTCATACATGGCGGTAAGGTTGTCAGCCTTACGCTCCAGCCGCCCTTTATCCCCCGAAGAATATTCTGGTACTCATTTCTGTTAGAGGCTGAGTCGACCCTAGGGCCATAGTGCTGCTGGAGAGATTAGGTAAATTAAAAAAAATCCAGTGACCTCATCGGAATTCGATCCCGCGACCTTCCGGCTTGTAGCATAGCCTCAACCGTGCCCCCAAGCTATGAGAGATCTGTCAGTAAATGTCGGTACTGCCTGAGTTACCGCTGTCACCTCGACGTGTATGAACACCAGAGACACCTCCTTCGTCTTGCAGTTTGGATACCTTGCTTACTGTCGCTGTTTCAGCCACCAGAATTCCAAAAGACACGTGGGTTCAAGGTTGTTCATGGCATTAAATACTGAATTACCTTATGAAGTTAAGTGGTGAATGAATTCTGGAGGTAAGTTGCCACTCTTACCTCCTGCCTTGGAGGAAACAGACTTCAGAACTTATTGGGATCGGAGACTGGTTCATAGTGACCAATATAATGAGATGATTTTTGGGATAACTCTGCCCTTGGATGAATTCAGGTGGTGAGTGATCACATTCACCCTCCTTCCTCATTTACTCTCAGAGAAACAGACTGTGGGTCCAGTTGTATTGATGGCTGACTGGCTGATAGTGCAAGCATGTAGTTTGGGACAATAACTTCTGCCTTTGACGAATTCTGGAGGTGAGTGTTCACATTCACTCTCAGGGAAACAGACTACAGATCCAGCTGACTGGAATCCAGACTGATCCTGCTTCATCCAGCTGGTGTGGGCAGGTAGTTTGGGATAATAACTTCACTCTATGATGCATCCTGGAGGTATAGGGTAGCTTCACCCTCCAGTTACCTTTACCATTAAAGAGAGGAAGCAAGGAACCTACTGGATAAATGTGGAGGCTGGTTCTGGCCCAACCTGTAGAGTCGAGCCTGCTACTGGTTTTGTTGTTACAGGTCAGAAGCAGAGACACAGTATGCCAAGAGCCTGAGTAAGCTGTCTGGTAAGCTGCTGAAGGCCTCCAAGGACTCTGTGGGGACTGTGAACCAGGCCTGGCAGCGGGCAGGTGCACAGATGGAGGCACAGAGCGAGATTCACAGGTAAGGAACTTCCCCAGGCTTGTGAGGCACAGAAACTGAAGCCAGTCATGCAGCCTGAGGAAGCACCACTTAGTGCTTTAGATGCACAAGAAGAGTGGAAATATGTGCTCTACCAGAGTACATACATTTTCTAAATCTATAGATCCTACTTTTCTGTATATATACAACACTTTTTATAGACACGTAAATTTAGATTGTTTTCTTCTGGGTTATGACTCCATGTAATCTGATGAATGGTTACCATTGTTTCTAGGGAACCTGTTCTCATCCATGTTTGGAGTAGAAGTGAATGTTGAGTCATTATGTTTCTGTAAAATGTTGGAAACCACCTACCACCACTACATGGTGTCGCAATCCAGAAGATAATGACATGGACACTGTGGACCTTGTTTGCTTTACTTTGATGCTGAATGTGGAATAATTTTGTGTCTTCTTTTGTTTTATATAATCACTGATGTCCCCACATTTCACTCTACCATCCTGTGGCTTTAGAATGCTATACACTGTCACCTCGTTTGTAAAATATTTCACTCTGAAATTTTAAGTTATTTTATGGTGTGTCTCCATAACAAAATTTCACATCTAGCTGCAACGTGATATTAATCATCATCATTAAACAGAAAACTGAATAAGTTTTTGTCTGGGCATCATGTTTTACATTACCTGAAGAGAAGTTGCATATTTTTCTAAGATCTCTAACCATGCCATATTTCAGAACTGTATATTTCGTGATCTGGTACAATAGGCCAGAAGTGGCCACAGTAAAAGGAGCTTAGTCCCACCCCACCAACAATAATAATAATAATAATAATAATAATATTTCATGATGTTCTCACCTAAGAAGTCTGCACTACATTGATATTATTGATGATGGGGAATTAAAAAGTACTATGGACTCTGCCGAATGAGTTGGGGTTGGTAAGGAGATTAGTCTAAAAATGAACAGTAACATGAATATTCACCCAGTTGGTGGAAATATCAGCTGATAATATCTGTATGCACTGTGTTGCAGAAGGAATTCCTCATCCCTCTCTTCATGTAGTTGTGTTTCAGCTGTGAAACATTACATAAAGTGTGTTGGCTCAAGTGGTAATGCAGGGCACTGATTATCTTAATAAGATTTTGGGGTCTTCCTCATTCCCTCCAGGAAAATACTGGGGTGGTACATAAAAATATATTGTGACCACTTTCTCTTATGTTACATATTTCCAGTTCATTACCATCCAATCATTCTGTATTACAGCGCTATGAAATAAAGTACAAATAAATTAATGAAATAAGACATCACATTCCAGTTGTGGCTTTGAAAGTTTGGGGCTCCACTGATCTCAAATCTGTTTGTAGGGCATTTGCGACAGCGCTGAGTGAAGAGGTGGTGAAACCATTGCGACAGTTGGTGGAGGCCCAACACCGGATCCGGAAATCAGTGGAAGCAGCTGTAGACAAGACAGGCAAGAGTCTCAGCGAATGGAGGTCAGCTGAAAGCAAAAGCAAGAAACAGAGCTTTCTGTGTGCCCGGGAGAATGAGAAGTTGCAGGATGCCATGTTTGATGTGAAGCTTGGGCGTGCCTCGTCCACCACGCACTTGCATCTGACAGGGACAGGGCAGCAGCAGGCTGGCAAGGACAAGGAGAGTGCTAAGGTATGTTAGTATTTGAGTATCAGCTGCAGTGAGAGAGCTGACAGTGTAGCATCCTCACTAAAGTGACATAGATACAGTACTGCATGAGAAATGGCAAGCATGGCAGAAAACTACAAATATGTGCTGTCGCCTCTTTCTGCCAGGCATCCATATTGGCTTGCAACCTCTTCTCTCGCATGGCGGCCGTCCTTTCTTGGATGGCTCTTGTTTCTGCTCGGGTGGCTTCAGTTTCTGCGACAATCTTTTCTCGCCAGGCGGCCATCTCTTCCCGCCAGGCTTTTCTATCGGCCGACTCATTTTCCTGGTCGGCCCTCATTTCTTTCAGCATCTCATCTGTTCTTTCTTGGCCAGCGCTGATTTTCTTCAGCAAGAGTTCCAACATCTGCTGCATTTCCATTTTTTTTTATAGGACGCGTGTTAAAGTTCGAAGTCACTTCTGACACCAATGTCACGTATTGAGTTCGAATCTTGTCAGTCACGTGTGTAGTTCGATCCCACTTCTGACACCAATGTAGCGTGTTTTGGGTGTGTCACGCTACAAATGAGTTCACGCTGTAGTCTCAATATAGCGAATTTATTCCTTTCGCTCACTTACACACTTTACAATCATTTTCGCCTGCAGTGTCACAATCACTGCTTACAATATTCCGGCGATACTGGACCCAGACGGATATTCCGAAGCTTCTCCTCCGAAGGCTGTTCCGCGACTCACTGTTTCTCGCTGAAGCCGGGCTATCTATAACCTTGCCCGCTGTTAGGCAACGAACCCCCCGTTATAACCATGGAGACTCCTGTTAGAATTACCATGGAGCAATTGTTGTCTCCTCTGTAACGGTCTATTGTAGCGTTTCCATAGAAGTTACTCCTCGGGTTTGCCGACACGTTACAATATAATACAGTGCCCAGTACTGAAGTAAGTGTTTCTTGCTCTGTTGTCTTCAGCTGGAATCGAAACGTCGGAAAGCAGAGGAGGCCGTGAAGAAGGCAGATGTGGAGTACTACACATTCAGCATGAGGGCAGAGCGAGCGAGGTAACTGATGGTGTGTGTAGAGAGAGAGAGCAACTTGAACCTGGAGAGGATAAACTGGGTACTGATGCAGTTCTGTATTGCAGATTAGAGTGGGAGACAGCTGTGATCCGTGGCAGTCACTGTTTCCAGGCGCTAGAAGAGGAGCGCTTGCAACAACTCAAGGACTTAGCGGCATGCTATCTCAATCATCTTCAGGAGATGGGACCAAAAATAGTTCAGGTGAGGCCCTGTTTTTTTGACAGAGATTTACTAATCTTCTGTTGCTAAATATGTGTAGTTGAAATTAGTAGAGAGAGAAGAACAATTTTATATGTTCTTTGCAGGAAGTGTAAAAAAAATGAACTCATACTGGGGAATGTGTGTGTCCAGCCATCCATCTACATGTTTCAGCTCTGATACTGATCAACAAATGTCAGTGATGTTTGGCTTTAGGAGACTGCACTAAACATTGCTGAGTGAAACTGAATTAAAATTAAACACATAATGCAATTACAAGAAGAATAAATTATTTAAATGTTTATTGTTATTATTATTATTATTATTATTATTATTTAAGTTCAGAGATTATTATCAACACATCAGCTTATCAAAATACTCATTTTATTTAAGTAAAACAGCTGTTATCAGTACATCTTATAAGTAAGATCATAAGGCTGCGCCATAGCTCAAGGACTTAGTCGCTGGCTTCCCACTGCGGTGGCCTGGGTTCGATCTCGGGTCTGGTCAAGTGGGTTTTGTGGTGGACAAAGTGGCGCTGGGGCAGGTTTTCTCCAAGTACTTCGGTTTCCCTTGCCAATGTTCATTCCACCGATTGCTCCAAAATCATCCTCACCTATCATCTGGGGCTGGTGCAATAGGCCAGAAGTGGCCACAATACAAGGGACTTAGTCCCACCCCACTAGCAATAAAAAAAAGTAAGATCATAAAACTGTTGTTAACACATCTAATTATCAAAACGCATATTACAATTAACTCCAAAAACTATTATCAGGACATCTACTCTCCAAATCCCACATGTCAGAATGTATGAACTTGTGAATCTTGGCCTCCTACGGTGAGGGAACAATGTAACTGTATTCAGCAAAATATTTGGACTTGAGATGGATACAGGAAGACAGGATAGACAAACTGTTATGTGGCTACTCAATTCTGAGTTGATGTTGCCTGTTATATTATGGTAGGGTGTGGAGCGATTGCGAGAACCAGTGCAGAGTTGTGATGTAGCACGTGACATCCAAACAGTTGTGTCCATCAAGGGCACAGGTCAGCCCATCCCTGAGCAGCTTCTACCAGACTTCTATGCAGAACACATCACTCTTGCCATGAACAGGGATCGCAGACGACAGGTACACGTTCTAGATTCATTTTAAGGTGTGTCAGGCACTGAAACGCAGAAGTAAGATTCCTGAACATAAATTTAGAAAGAGTTGTAGACAGCTGTGATATCAGAAATAAGAATTAGTGATATAAAAATAATGATTTTGGTGTGGGAAGATGGAGACAAAAGGGGTTGGACAGGAGGGAATGGAAAAATGTCTTGGAAGCAGCTAGGGCCAAAATTGGGCTGTAGAGCCATTAGTAGATATAAAACTAGTGAAGTAGGATCTTCTGATCTTCTTTCTATCTTCACAGATTTTCCAGTACTGGGCGCAAAAGCCTGTTACCAATGTCTCCTTGGCCTTTCTGTAGTTCTTTAGCATGTAGGTTCATAATTCCGAGCTATCTTCGGTCCTTTGCCTTCACCCATTTTATCTTCATGACCTTTTCATCTTATTTCATATGTTTTAATTTCTTCATCTGTACTATTAACCTTAAATTTCTTATGTATTTCACTGATGCCCCTCCCCATCGTACATATTCTGAAGTCCTCATTTCTGATGTAATAATAAATGTATTTTGTGTGATTTCAAAAATCTGCTCATGGCCATTAGTTTACAAGAGTGTTTCTATACTAATGCTCTTACCCCCATGGATATTTTCATGTAATATTTCATGTGTTCCTCGCCATTTTGGCTTATTACATATTTTTAAATACTTCAGTTCTCATATTTGTCATATCAGTTTATTGTATAACAGTCTTCCATCTTAATTGACTTGTTCCCTTCAGAGACAACTGTTTTTACATCATTAGCATAAATTTTCCTATCAGAGTCTTTCATTATTAAATTAAATAAAAATATATTTCTTTGTAAATCATCTTTAATTTCTGCAAACACAGTAATGTATAATAAGATCTAAAAGTTTGTGATGATGGTAAATTGTTACAATTAATATGTTGTTGGACATTATCCATCATCTTGTCCAGAGATAGGGGCTAGCTCTGTCTATTGGACCCAACTGAGTAGGTTTACCTGTAGAAGGGGACAGAATCCAGTCCCCGAAACGCTGTGTTTTTTTTTCAAGAAACAGGATGGTTTTTTAAGAACAGACAAGATGATGGATAATGTCCAACAACATATTAATTGTAACAGTAATATATGATAATCTGCCTGCAATAGATGTGGTAACATTTTCCTCCCCACAAAGATACCTTTTGATTTATGCTTTGTCTGTTATCATATTATTTTTGTCCATATACTATTAAATAAATTGGAGGAGGCCCACTTCCTTCTATAAGCCTAGACTTGAGAACTCTGTTCCTGATCAAATATGTTAGTTTCAAGATGTATATACATCCAGTGAGGGTTTTTCTACTTTTCACCCTCATTTCCTCAAAATCTCTGTGAATGAGGGAAATAGTAGATCTCTTTGTGGCCCAAGAGTAAGTTTACCAGATTAGGGTGTGTTGTTAGCTCTAACATACACAGTTCTTTAGCTATATGAGAATTAAGGCCCTGCAGTGAATTCTAAGATTGCAGTCTTCTGACATATGGCACTGTGTAGTGTGGTAGGCAGGTATCCAGACTACACAGCTTCACATACCAGAAGACTGTTATCTTACTTCTTCAACCGTTTATATTTCGATGTTTATGTGACTTGCAGGCACTGGTTAAGTTACTGCAATTGATACGACAAGACTTGGATCGAGAGCGACGAGGCAAGCAGGGGGTTGAGAATCTTGCGCGTGCCCTCCAACAGACACCTACGTTTGGTGCAGAAGACTCACAGCAAAACGTTACAGAAAAGTTGCATCATGTAAGTTTACAGGTATAAGAGGAGAATGAAGACAGCAACTGTGGTGTTATTCTTACTGCAGAAGTTATGTGACCTGCTTTCTAACTTTCATGCAATGGGTATGAAATATTTTAGAAGTACTGAGGATAAGACAAGGAAGGATAAAACTAGAGAGGAACTTGAATTCAGAATTTGTTAATATAAAGAGACAAGGTAGGAAGTGTTGGATCAGAGTACTCACAACAGTGGCTATGAGGAGCTCTAGCTACTGCTGTGTAGTCTAGCAAAATCAACTGATGGTTTAGAGGAAAGTATCATATGCATCTTAAGGGTCTATGAGGAAGCCAAGCAAGAAATCAGGATGAAGCAAGCAGCAAGCAGAGCTGCAGAGTAGCCACTCTTATGAAAGAAATGTTCTGTCTGTTCAATGAGATCTCCAGTATTGTGATTCTCGTTCCCATCATATTTTGAAAATAGAATCTGGTAACTTTCTAGTGATGATGTAAAGGTAAACACCATTATCTGATGATGATGATGCACATTCCAGGATTTTTCAGACATCGTACATAGATAGGGGAATCTGATAGAATCGCCAGTCTCATAGCGTCTTGGGATCAACATCTAATTTAACAATTCATTTTCGGTCTGCACTACAGCTCCCAAAACTTCTGACAAACTTTTGTTTTTTCATTGCATTCCATCTGATGGATACCGAGGCTCTTTTTCCCATGAGTGTGAAATTGACTGTTTGTCTCTATATTATTACATGATGGGGTGTCTATAGATGGGTCTTGGATTGATGATAGATTTACTGAGTTCTTTGACTACACTTTACAATTCACTATAACACACCTACACTAGTGACCACAGTCACGTCTTCAGTAGCCGTTGCTCAGCAGTGGCTTCCAATGGCAGATGTTCCCTTTCCTCTGGATTCCCAGGCTATCCCCAGCCTCAGCTACCAGCTTCTCACAGCAACGTCTTACAACGACTGCCAGCGGTTATCTAACTCACCAACTCACATTCCAACTGACTCCATTCCACTCCACTGACTGACTGAACTGAGCTGTCCTGCTTATAACATCTCAGCATGGATCATACAGAAGACACTGTTCCCCTGTTGCTATTTATGGGCTGTTACCTAGTAATATTTGTTTGTTATGTGGTCGTTGCCTAGCAATGGGTGTACATGAAACATTATATTGCTGAGTTTGGTAATGTGTGAAGCTATACAACTTCAAGACGTCATGCACAGTAACTTTATCTTGCTTCTCGCTTCTTGTGTGTGACAGATGCGGTCAATGCTTACTTACTTGGAAGCAATGCGGTACAAGGTTCAGAGTGCCCTAGCAGAACTGGATGGGCGGGCAAGGGGTGGACACCCACTGGCTGCCCACATACAAGTGACTCGGGACAGACAAGGTCTTCAGCAGAGTGTGCTCAAAGTATGAAACATTTCCTCCACACATGAGATTTAAAGTTCACATGATAATAACTATGAAGTTACTGTCTTCTAGAATTTCATGGTTCCAGTATTTGGTAGATACCAGCATTTTGGTGGATGGAACATGATGCCTCCATCTTCAGGGTAAAGAAGTAAGCCCAGCATGTAAAAATGGTATGGATATATGGAACAAGAGGGCAGGGTGTAGGGCCCTGAATGAACTAGCAATAGTAAGGAGAGTAGATTTTCTGACCACATCCCAGAAGGCAGTCATCTTAATTTTTTCGCAGTTTATGGAATAAGACACAGTTGTGTTCTGCAAGTCTTTACAGCAGAGCCAGCATCTATGATATGCTCAATAATATATTGATATGATCAGTAAATATATTTCACTGCTCAATACTACATGGCTGGCAGCCATGTTTTAATTTAGGTGTAATGATATTGGTGCCGGTCATGGTAGCCAAGCAGTCTAAGGCATCCACTGTCTTCGTTTGCTCGGAAGTCGGGATTGTGGGTCCAAATCCCACTCAGGGCATGGATGTTAAGTGTTTGTTTGTGTGTTTGCATTTTTCTGTGTCTGTGTACAGGTAGAGGCCTTGGAATGAGTTGATCACTTGCCCAAGGAGTCCTACCGAATGTGTAAGATCTAGAAAAACCGAAGTGAACAGAGAAGTTCATGGAGGTAGGCCAAGGCCTAAATTTGGCTGTAGCATCAAAGGAAAAAAACAATGATCCTGGTATTGAGAAAAATATGTAATATCAGAGTGAAACATAATGTATTTGGAATCAGTGTAAGGCATATCAGAAATAGAAAGAAATCTCACTATGAATGGATCATAGCTAGTGAAGAACACAAATTGTGCAGGTCCCTCCATGGGTGAGAGAGGAATCCCTGGACAGGTTAGCTGGAGACTCCCCTGACTGGACAGACAGGGGTACAGCAGATGGTAATTCAGTGCAGCCAGACAGTGACTTTGGTGAGTTGTTATTGAATCGTTAACTGGATTTCTCGTTCAAAATCTGCATTACTTTAGATATAAGAGACACTTAATCTATAAAGTAATATCACAGCTGGTATTATGAATGGTTAATATTTAGGGTTGCCATCTCTTAGATTTTTGGCAAGAGTCCCCCCAGAAAAGGGTTCTCTGTCCAATTACATTAGGTCTGAATTATGGTATCACAAGATATTTATGCACACTAAGTTCTGTTGGCTGATCATATATCATAATTTAAATATTTTAGATGTTATGTATTTCTATTGCAATGGAGTCTTGACATGAATTGTAAATTTTATTGAAAATATTGTTATCTTGACTATGATCCCTTACAAATGCCAGATGAATTTGTTTATAAAAAGAAATCTCTGGACTTGCAAAACTTCTGAGATTTCACTTCTTACGAGTATAACAGCTGGTTTCATGTGCATACAAGCATGTGTAGCCACGCTACAGACACTCACACATACTTGTGTAGATCAGTCTTTCTGGAGGAATGCTGTGAAAACAATGGGACATCTGTTGACATTATTAGCACTTCATCGATATAAATGAAGATTGGGTTACCCATAAGAATAACAGGGCCTGCCTGCCAGATATACTTCTTTCAAGACAAGCCAATCCCAGTGACAGGCATACACATAATTTCAGAATCACTGATTATGAGATTTTTCATTTAGTTGTTGGATGTCAACTTCTTATATTTTATCACATGAAGTATTTAGAAATATACATTCATTCATTCATTCATTCATTCATCAGTAATCTGTCAAGATGACAGGTCCACAGTCTCTTCCAAAACAGTTCCTCCACTTGATGCGATCTAGAGCTTTCTCCTTCAAATGAAAATATCCTCTTCTGTCCCCAAGGTCATCCAGCATCTTCTTACGTCTTCTTCCTCGTCTTCTGGTCACTTCTATCCGCCTCTCTCAGAAAGAAAGTTGCTACCTTACCAAGAGCTAGTTTAAGTGAGGGTTAAAAAAGTTGACTTTGTTCATCCTTAGTCAAAGCAGATCAGTGTCTGTCAGTTTATTGTTCTCATACCGTTACCATGGCTATGAAACACAAAAATGATCAACAGACTGTTTAATAAATTCCAGTCTGTATAAAAAATATCAGAATTGAAGCGAACAGTGTCTGAAGGCCTATTTTGGGTTATATTTATCTAAACTAAGATCTAGATTTTGTGACGATGGTACATTAATACAAATATTGTGTTTCTGAACATTTCCATCATCCTGTTTTTATTTAAGAACACAACGTTTCAGACACCTGCACCAACACAAGATAGGAATTATTTCTATCGATCGGACCTAACTGAGTAGGTTTTACATGAAGACGACAGAATCCATTCTGCAAAAGTTGTGTTTTTAAAAAAAACTGGATTCTGGATAATGTCCGGAAACATAATATTTATATTTATCTAATTGTTTTAACTTAATGGAGCAGAAGGGATGAGAGGGGAGAGGATGTAAGCTAGGCAAATAAAAGTGATGGGGAAAGAATAAGGGAAAGGGTAAGACAGGAGCTAAAGGTACAGACATTGATAAAAGGAAATGAAGAGACTTCCTATTGAATTTTCAGTGGCCATGAGATTAGTGTTAAATATTTGGGTATATGAAGCTTTGGAGCTAACAAAATGGTCTAGAGTGGGCTCATTTTAATGTGGATATGCTAACCAGAATGCCTGTGTTCAGATGAGTTCTCCAGTCAGGGCAGTGAGAAGGAATACCAGAGCAGTGTGCTGACCCAGTGCCCAGTCATCTCTGAGTGCGCCAGTGCCCCAAGTGTGGGTGCCACTCCCAGCACTGGACAGTGTCGAGCCCTCTATGAGTATACAGCCAATTTGTATGACGAGCTGAACTTGCAACCAGGTATGTGGGTTCTGTATTAGCTATGAAGTATTTAATTATACAAACAACTAAAAATAATTATCATTTTATGAACTAATATAATTACAGGTGATGTAATCAAGATTCATGACAAGCAAGCAGATGGCTGGTGGCTTGGGGAACTGAATGGTGTTGTGGGCATCTTCCCTGCAACATATGTACAAGAGATGGACTGACAGCCTAGTGTCTCCCTTAAATGTGTTCTGTCATGAGGCAGAGGCTTTAGAAATTCAAGATCTGTATCATATGATTACTGAAGTAAGCCTGTCACTGGAGAGATTGGATTTTGGACAGCGTTGGCAGGTAGTTGGCATTTTTTAAAGTGCCATGTGCATAGTTAGTTTGTAAGGAGTAACACGTGTTACTTTGCAGGTGAGGTGTGTTTTTCACTTCCCTTCCCTTGAGACCGAGCATTTGTTCTGTCCATGAACATTTAGACGGATGGATGCAAACTGCTGCAGTGTGTTAGAACTGCTGTTGACATAACCATGTTGTATGATGTAACATGTTAATGGGTCAATGTCTTGAAGCTCAAAGTGCCAACATATGGGATCCAGTGGATGAAGTTATCACTTTGGATTCAAAGTATAGTAACATTAAGCAAATGTTGTCTTTTTCCCGTTATAATGGATTTATTTGAAGCCGTGTGTAATATAGTGACTGGATGCAATGCTAATGAATGGAAACACGTGTTTAGTTTGGACTTGTTCTGTTAAACTATTTTGCTGTGGTTGATAGAACTGTCATGGTCTATCAGTAGATACGAAGAAATCTGTTACTTTAATGTACTCTATCGTCTCAGAATTGTATACCAGGACGATTGCGAATGTCACAGGTTCAGTGGCAGGTACCACTCACTTAACACCACAAGCATCAAAGTTAAGAAGTTAAAAGTGAAGACATTTGGAGATTAAACTGACAACATTCATTCTCTAAAACGTGCAAGTCTGGCATTGACTTCATGTGATGGTATGGAGTTACGGTAAACTCATCAGAATGTGTGTGCTGAATTCAGAATGAAAGGGATGAACATACCATGTATGGTGAATGAATGGTCAGAAAGTAAGTTTACAAGGTGTACAATCTTGAAATCAAATGACCTAGTTTTATTGTGCAGGCATTGGAGGGATATGTTAGTCACCACTGGTGACGCCGCATGTTGATTCACCTTCCAAATTATTTGAACATGGCTACTAAACTGAAACTGGAGTCAATAAAAGGGACATGAACTATCTTGACAGGAAATATAAAAAGTCATCACTGATATAAGTGTCTCATTTTGTATAGATCATGTCAGAAAGCACTAGGATGACAATAGTCACCTGGCATTTTTCATATCAGGGATTTAATAAAAACCTTACTTCCTGACTGACCCTCATATCATATCATTGAGCTGTTCACTAATTAACGTTAAACCCGAAGAATACTGTTGTTTGGGACGTAGCGCTGTGTAGTCTGTGGAAATCCCAGAAGACAATACTCTTCATAACCACCGCTGTGAGAACCTCAAATCCAACATTAAACTTGTTTGTTTTGTTATACTTTGGCAGTTGTTTAAATGAAAGAACAAATTTTATGGAAAATGTTAAAATTAAGCGGATAGTTCTTTTTGAAGATATGTGCCTTCTTGTAAACAAGGTCTGGAATGGAAGCATTCTTATCGAGGACTTAGAGATACACACAACTCTGTAACAGAATTCAATACCATGGATTCCCCAAGTCTTGCTATGCGTAAGGAAGGTTAACTGTGAAGATTACTGTCTTTTTGATGTGGCACTATGTAAACTGGTAGGAAGGTACTGATATTTCAGAGAAACCTGTTATCTTCATCTTTAGGTTAAAAGAATAAGCCACATGGAAAAACTAGGGTACATAATACAGGGAAAGGAAATGGTGCTATGTACAAGCCAATAGGGAATAATGCCCAAAAGTGTGTGGCCAAATGGGGGGAGGGGGAAAGAGGTAAGAAAATTTTTTGGGGGGGGGGAAGACTGGATAGTACATGGTTTCAAAACCCTGTATTATTCAATCTTCTATCTTAAAAGGTTCTGTTTTTCTCACTTCTGTTCCTCATGAAAATATTTCTCTTGCTTCATTCCCCACCAGATGTTTAGCTCCACTCTTTTAGGGGCCACCATCTCCCGCTGGTTCCTTGCAGCACCCATTCCTCCCCCTTCATCTATAAAAGTCGTCCTGTGTGGCTCAAGATGAAGGCAGTAGGTTTCTTTGAAATGTTAGTGCCTTTCTACTTGACTACATGCTGACATAACCCAGAAGACAGCAATCTTAATGTTCATTGCCCTAAACCTCACAAGTTTTACTGCATTTGAGCTATTAGATTATCAGATCATATGTAGTAGCAAGTCAACAGAACAGCTGTATCTACAAACGAGACCGCACAAGTGCTGTACCATTGTACAAGCTCTGACTGTGGAAGGAAAATACATACTTTCTCACTAGTTGTGACAGTTGTTACTTCAGAGTAACTCAGTGGTTTAGATAACTTGTGAAAAGCATATCTTGCTGAGTAGATGTCGCAGGTTATTGGTCTCTGGGGATATCTGATGCAGAAATTTGGTAATATACTGGTATTCATCTTCAAGCCTTTTAAATAAGTAAAATGTTCACAATGGCACTAATCTTGATTAATGCTTTAGAAAACCGTTTATCTGATTATCCCACTTTTCGAAGCACAATTATTATAACTTCTTGTTCAGCAATGTTCAGAATTCTCATTATTTTTTCTGTGGTTTATTTTATGATGCTGTTAGTATCTGGACTACAGAGTGTTGAATGGTAGGATGATGAATGGGTAAGATTTTGGAAGGACGAGATCAAGGCCAAGTGTGGCACTATCCTGGAATTTATCTGGCAGGACAGGAAAACCACAAGAAACCTGTCACGATAGCCTGTGTCCCAGCCAAGATTCAAACCGAGTACCTACCTCCTGAATACAAGTCTAGAGTATTACTGTTTCACCAGCCTATTAAGTCAAAAGTAATAATACCTACTTTGATTACATTAACAGTCTTTAAACTAGTCTCAGAGATGAGAACAATTTGTATCTTATATTTTTGTATTCTGTCATCTCCCAAATACTTGCAGAAGTTACCAGTATCTTTCATTTTCACAAATACCTAAATAAAGATTCCTCCTCCTTTCAAGTCATGTGTATATATAAACCAATTTTGGTAAGAGGACCCAAAATATCTGCAATTGGTCACGATACTGGGCCACAACCTAAAACCTGATTCCATAAGAATTTAATTAAAGTTAATCAAACAAGTTGTCTCAGATGGTTTCATTTAATTACTATAATGTATAGTATCTTGGTAGCTATGAAAGATGGAGTTTATATCATAGTTCGGCTGCAACATACTTTGTAGCTCTTCATAAGAAGCATGGACACATTTTAGTTTCTGTGGCAGGCACTGGATGATGATCGCCAAATTCTGAAAGTGTGTTGCTACTAACATACTTATAATCTTGATACAGTAAATAAACATATTTTGTTTTGTTTTTTAATTTCATGTTCCTGTTGACTGACCAGCATACCCTGATCACTACTTCCGTTCTTCCTTTACCAAGTATCCTCAAGAAAGCCAAAGCAGTCACTGGTAAGTATTTTTATTTATTATTTATTCAGATTCTATTATAATAATACATCTTTCCTTTACAAAGACACACTTCATATTTTACTGGACAAACACTATTATTTTTTAAATATTCTATTCTGTACAGTAAGGTATTTGAAAACATGCTTATAAGATTTCAATCATTCTGAAACATTAATAATAATAATAATACCAAAGTAAAATATTCCAAAAATTTTAAGAATAAGCTCTATCTGATGGGTCCAGCAGAATAGGCCTCTCCTGCATTTCGTCCCGAATCCAGAGACATAGCCAATCTCCAACACACAGAAACATTTACATTTTCTAATCAGACAATGGACTGTTTTGGTATGTGGAGCTTGTGCCCAAGTCTGTCCACACCTTTTAGTTTAATTTTTTTTAATTCACTTAGTGGGGGGTGGAGTCCAACTGGGTCCACTGATTGGCATATTGTAGCCTGCCCCGGGTGATTATGATGATGGAGAATTTGGTGGAATGAAGATTGGCAGGGGAAACCAAAGTAATCGGAGAAAACCAGCCCCAGCCCCACATTGTCCACCCGGGATCGAACCTGGGCCACCACCGTGGGAAGCCAGTGACTAACTGCTTGAGCTATGGTGCGGCCGCACACCTTTCAGTTACACCTGTGTACTGTAATTCTGAGGTCTTCATGATTGTGATTTTTCTCATAATAGTCTTCTGGCCTTTGACACCATGTAGTCTTGTAGACTGATATGACTGCTCAGAGACACATCTGTATCTGCCTACTCGTACAAGACTACATGGTTTCAAAACCCAGAAGATCACAGTTTATTCTTTATAAAATTTCTGCTACTTTCATTAGCTGAAAAACTAATGTCTGACTCAAGGTTTGTACAATGCCATATTTGTTTCAACACCCAGAAGCAAGCAAAGGGACTCATACGAGGACCCTCTGCTAAAAGAGTGAAGGAACTGTTGAAGTTAAACAGGAACCAGCTACGATGGGTGGTGGGACTACTTACAGGACACTGTCACCTTAAAGGACACCTCTTCAAACTGGGACTAAGTGATAGTCCCACTTGAGACGTGTGAATGTGAGGCCTTAGCTTATTTAAGATTGCGCCACTTGGGTCAATACTTTATGGAACCAAGTGACTATTTCAATGCCGCCACATACAAAATCCTATGCTTCATTCAAAGCGCAGGATTGCTGAGGGGATAATCAAAAGGGGAAGCACAATTGATCACTGTAGGTTGCGGTGCAAGGGCCAAGAAGGCCCACCCCTTATACATTCAATACCCAGACTATCTGGTTACATCTATATTCCTCGGGAGCTGCTTCCATTAGATGTCAAGAAACCAAATTTCACATAACTGAATTATGACATTCAGCATTCAGCCTTTTCAAGCATTAGTCATGTTGCTGGTGTCATAACAAAATTTGCAAGTTTCCTGTATCATCATCATACACAACTTCAGGCATGATGCAGATGTTCCCATCTGCTACACCTGTCTGGTGATCAATAACATGGCTTTCATACGAAGTATTACGGTCTTTCTCATGGTGGTGGTTATGAAGAGTTCTATCTTCTGGGATATAACACCATGTAGCAGCATTATATTTCCCAGAAGATGGAACGGTTTATTGCTGTGTAGTTTTGTAGACAGGTACATGATGACACATCCCTGCAATCTTAGTACTTGCTGCCGTGACAACCACAAACCTCATCAGTTGGCTCAAAGCTTATTAGGGGAAACACAAACTTGTGGACATAGTGACTATGGAAGTCTCCATTCCCTATCACTGCAAAGTTCTAAAGCATCTGCACGTTGCGCTCCTTTAATTAATTAAAATGGTCAGTTAGTTTGAAATTTTAATTATTTAATTCTAAAAATGTAGGACATGAAAACAGTTTGAAGGTCTATAATGATAATGTAATACTTAAAATACAACTTTGTTAACTTGACTTGGAATAATTTAAGACACTACAAAATTCAAGTCAGTAACTTTCCTTGTCTGGGAATGATAATTACAAATTTGATGAAGAGCAGAAAGATCTACTGGAAAAGGAATGAAAAGTTTGATGCAGCTTTCAGCACTCTGAAGTTTGCCCTTCCTCATTGGCATCCGGGTCATAATGTCAGTGGAGAAGGGGGATATCCATGACTTTTTTTTAGCACTGTTAGCCATTTCAGGTACGAATTACAGTGCTCAACAGGTGAAATTTATAGAAGGTGGATAATTCGAACTCACTTAATTCAAGCCAAATGAGGTTTTACCGTACAATGGAAAATGAAAGGCAACCTTTTTTTGCTAAGCGAATGATTTCATGGCATAGTAGAAACATGGAACATAAGATGGGTCACTGTGTCTCTTCCTACTTCCTGCAACTTTTATTTCGCTTCATTGATATAGCAACAATTTTCAAAATACTGTCCCTCTGTTTCTCCTGCAGGACATGAAGTCATGATTGCATATTCAAGATTTCTTGGATACTTTCTTCTCAGTTGCATGCTTCTTCTTTCTGCTGGACATTTGGATGAACAGCTTGCGAACGTGTGATATGAAACCCTGCGTGTCCTGTGTTGTCTCCAGTTTCTCTGCCAGATCCTTCTCACAAGGTAAAACGGGTTCCATTTCAAGCACTGCAAAAATATGGGATTTCAGTACCAATAAAACCTGCAAGATCCTTACACATTTCACTTGCTGAACTTTACTGTTACTAACATGAGTACTTGTCCTGTAATCCTGTGCTGATACCTACATAGTTGAACATGGGGCTGTAAAGGGTTATCTACAGAGAAACATTATGTATGCAATAATTATGGTACATAGCAATTCTGAGTGTAAACATCCATAGATGGTTATTTCCTCAGAGTCTACTGTGTGCTCTGCCATAAAATGTATAAATCAAGCCTCTATTAGGGCATGCCATAGCTCTGGCAGTTGCTAGTTTCTCAGCAAGGAGGCCCAGGTTTAATTTCAGATTAGATAATGTGGGTTTCATGGTAAAGGATAGATTCTTCTCCAAGCATTTTGTGATTCCCCTGTCAGTTACCATTCCATCATTGTTACATACCCATCTATCATCAGGGGCTGCAGTAGGGACCCAGTCTCACTTCACTCCTACAACTATCTAAAATCTAATGTTCTGATTAGCTATACATGCTAACACTGCATAACCATTGCTGAAATAAATACAAGAGATGTAGAATTGTAGCTGGATACATTTCAGTAGGGCAAGCCTCTAAGAGGAATACTTACGACTCCATCTTCCATCAGAATTACTCAGCTTCAGAGAACACATCTGGCATCCTGGTGCAGAGATGTTCAGAAAGTGGACAAGGATTACTTCATTTTCATCAAATCTGAGTCTTATATTCAATTTCTTCTTGTAATATGCCATGGCCTTCAAAAATATCTCATGCTTTTTTACCAGTTCCTTTTGAAATTGTTCTTTTTCTGAAAATATATTGTGGTATACATACATTACTTTCATATGACCATAAATGGACTTTGATGAGAATATATATACTTCATGTAGGTTCTCACAATGGAGAAGATTCATATTGTCACCTTCTGGCCTAAGACACCATACAGTCTTGTATGTATGTACCAGGTTTTCGGTGGAACATACAGCCTCCATCTTCTACCTAGTAGATGAGGTAGTTTGTTTCTCTGAAACACTAGTGCTTACCTATCAGACTACAAGCTGTCATAACCCAGAAGACAACAGTATACATGCACTTTGCCACTAGAAACTAACAGAAAGTTACATCCTTGCGCTCATTTTAACTTATGAACAAACATTTCTCTTTCAGTTACCTGTAAAAATGTGCATTAATATTTTCATAACCCTTTCTTCCACTTAGGACAATATAATAACATTAAAATGAAAAGTACTCTTTCCCCCAGATTCAAAATATAATCTTAGTTAGTAGTTTAGTTTTAAGTTTAGCTTAAATCCTAGTTAGTAGTTTAGTTTTAAGTTTAGCTTAAGTTTCTCCCCTTCTCCCAGGCCCCAACCTATTCATATATGGAGGGGAACTAATGAGCTCCCCTCCACACGTCATTTCACACAACTCGCAACAATTTGCTAAATGTATTCATACAGATTGCAAATAAATGGGGATCAAAAAAAAAAAAAACCTCTTTCCCCTCTAAGATAATGAATTATCATAATGTAAATATCCAGGAAAAGAAGTTGGCTGATAGAGGCACTAGTGTTTTACAAGGAAAGATCAAAGGCATAACCTTTCTTATGTCACATACAGTATTATCCCACATTTGAGATTTTCCCTTTCATGTCATTTCCAACATATTCTGCCAGTGCCTTCCTGCCTCTCTATATATTATATATCTGCAATCTGTCATTCATTTCTTGTAAGTGATCCTAGATGGCAGGAGTAGCTCTTTTACTGTACTGGCAGATTAAGAATAACTGCATATTAATTTTACCTGAGATTAAGACGCATCAAATCAAGATTCAAGTAGCAACTAATTCCATTAATTCATTTTAATCCATAGAGATTACAGCGTTAAATGGCTGTATGCTTATGAAAGGACATGGGACAATGCAGTTATGGTCTAGTTTTTAAATTAAATTTTAAATATTCACTTAGTTTTATTCCATGTTATGTCTCACTCTGGATATAACATAAATTCTGTGGAGTTCTTTACCATTCTGTCAGAACAAGGGACAGTCCTCCTGTTGGTTACATTACAATTTCCCTTTTCGTGAAGACACCACACAGCTTGGTTGGTATGCAAATACCAAGGTTCAGAGGGACTTGCTGTCTCATCTTCAACCTTGAAGACGAGACAGCAGCTTCTTTCAAAATAGTGGTATCAACTTACATGATATCACATCCCACAAGACCATAATCTTGACAATGACCACCATGACAACTGGATACCTTTGCTTTTCATATCCATACATACCTGCTTCTGCCTTGCTTTTCTTCACAAGCAAATCCTGCTGACCTTCCGTCTCTACTGCGATCTCCTTTCTTAACTCTAAGATTGTAGACTCCAAAGAGGGTATCTCTTCTTTGTTTGCAAGCTCCTTACTTTTCAATGTATAAATATTCACCTCTACTTTGTTGCATTCTTGAGATAACATTCTGCTTGTTGCTTGTAATTCTTTTATTTTTGCTACATGCAGGAGGAAATAAACATTACAAGATACTGAAAACTACGTTCAAAATTAACGTTAATTAACAAATGCTGAAATGTCAAGATTATATCAGATATTTTCTACAGTTTTGAATATATTTAATGTTCAGAATATATCAATTCAATGTTTCCCACTTGTAAGAGATCTGATACAATTTCTTACAAGCCTTACTTTTCTGTTGTTTGAGGTAAGTGTAATATTGAATCTAAAAGGGAAGAAACAACAAGGCTTGGAAGATATTACTCAAAGAGAAACCTCTGAGATTTATGTAGATTATCAAGTAATGTAAGTAAATTATAGACCAGTGTCTTTTTTAAACCAAACCATGTGAGCAATGTGTTCATCTGTTTCCTAGGTTTTAAAAAAGCAAAGGCATTTGATGGTAACAGTTTTCTGGATTGTATGACACAAACTCCGTCCTAAGCGCAACAATTTATTGTTACACACGTATTAAAGACAAGCAGCGACACGCACACAGGGAACCTGCACAGAATAATACCTGAACGGTGCTGAAAGCAAGAAGTAGCCACTGCATCACTGTAGACCTTGAGCAGGTATCCCTGTGAATTTTGGAATTTTAAATTTTAAAATTTAAATTGAAGATTTTAAAAATACCAAAATTCAAAATGATGTATGTAAATTAACAAAGATTTTATACGTATCTGACAAATATCAGCAAAGGGGATTCTGATATATCAGGACCTATTAACAACGGAAAAATGAATTAAGAATGCTGGTGTTTTTCAATTTTAAACTACGTGCAGTGTAACAGTTACGTGAGAGAAAAACACCTGAGGATCGCCATTTACGGATAAAACATGTAGTGTAGAAGAAAAGAAGACAAAAGAACTATAATATATCGTTGCACTTAGGGCGGAGTCTGTGTCATACATTGTGTAGAGTGTAACAGGATGCTTAAATATAATACTGTTTTCTGGACTGGTCAAAAATTTCAGTGAACCAGTGAGTGAGAAATATTGATCTAGAGGTTTATGATAGGCTAGACATGTAGGTTGAATGGGGGAGGCGAGAAATCCATCCAAGATTCTGCTAAGATAGTTCCTCAGGACTGTATCAAATGGCTACATTGCTACAAGTGTAGAACTGGCATATGAAAGGGCATCTTTGTAGTAACATTGACCATTAATACTTCAATCAATATATTGGTGCATATTCTAAGAGCGGAAATAAATAACTTTTCTATACTTACAAGACACATTCTGGGTTTTCAATCCAGTTTACTTACCAACGGTCAACTGTTGCATTCTTATTACTTCCTCTATATACCTTGAACTGTTAATCAAAATCCTCTCCCACTGTTTCCTACGTGTTTGTAAAGTATTATCTTTGCGCTGTAAAACTAGTGGTACATTCACATAGCACGATATATCCATTTTGTGAAGTATTTGAATTTTAGGGGCAATTCAAATTAATGTATCTGATCCGTATCTAACCGCCTTTTATTGCTAACGGATGTTCAAATATCTGTTTACAGCGTCCTACATCACCAACGCGCCACGAAAGCGCCCTACGCTATTACCAGGTGTAACCAGTCTTATCTTTATTGCAAATCTGAACAGTGTTTAAAACAATATTTGGTGAACTATTTAGTATGTTCTTGTCACTTAAACAATTTGCACACGTTTTGTTTTCAACAGATAACGTAATTTTCCCTATTATATGAAAAATAAGACGTTAAAGATGGTGTGAACGTATACAGCCTTACGAAACTTAACGTAGTGCTGATATGAGTATTTGCTCAATTCTACTCAAAGCGCATTACAATTCCTGCACTTCCAACATTAATTGTTCTTTCTGACACTCACTAAATCCAAGATACAAGAACTGGATTTCACATCTCCAAACCTAAATCCCCCCAAAGTAAGAGTATACCGAAATTTTTATTCGTGCAAGAATAACCTCGTTGAAATTTATCTTTGCTGTGCCGAATTTCGATACAGAGCATTCGATAATCTTCTGTAACCTTTGGTGACGAATAGTAAAGAAAAAGAAGTAAAGAAGACGGAAAGTACCGGCAAGTAGGGTAGGGATGTAGGGATCGTAGGGATAGTACGACTGCTGTGGTGATCGGTCTTAGTTAGAGTTGACCAAATTTGTATTGCCATCTCCGTCAGAAATTTGATCGAGAAGTCCACTGAAGGAAGAAAGGAATTTACAGGGAAATCTCGTTATGTCTGATAATGTCTGTGTTACGATACCCAAATAATCCTGATCATAACAATAATCTCATTAAAAGTCTTCCGCACATTCCAATTCGAAACGATTATAAAAATAATAATTACGAAATTGCAAATGCTTTGAAATTGTTACTTAAAATGGGGTCCTTTCAGAATTCTCAATGTGTCGGATTTAAACCGAAAGACAGTTGGCTTATGTGATTGGTAAATATTTAAAATTTTTAAAATAGGAGCAAAGGATAATTTCAGGAAGTAGATTGATTACATGCATTTTCTTGGATCTGATATGATCATAGATTCATCAATAACCAGCAACTTATTATACTGTAAATAATTTAAACAAAATGTGGCAACATTGTCACATGTTAATGATTAGACGCGGCTTTGGATTGATAATTACATTTATTGCTAATAATTACAAAGGATTACAACACTCAGTAATCGCCTTTATCCGTTCATCGCCACGATGTAGTGTTGCATATTGTATTTGTTTCACCAGACTACTTCCATCTGCTTCCTGAGGTTGTCCTCGTCGGAAGTTTTCGAAGATGGTCTGTTGTCCCGCCCTGCTGTCTTGTTCCGAGTGGACTTGATGCTTTAGCCAATTTAACCTTATATGCGAGCTGCTCTTTCAACTTCATTCTGTAATATGCAGGAATACTGATTTGTGGCATATTCAACATTATCCACTGCAAGTCTTTTTCTTCATCCGTCGTCCAGTTCCCTACTTCGTCCTGGTGAACGTCGTCCTTGGGGGCTGAACCTACATGTGGGTTGCTGCTTTTTGGCAGATTCTGTAGCATCCAGCGCAGTATGTTCAAACTCCTTTCCAAGAAATATTGACATGTTGGTTTCACGACATCCCAGAGTAAGTGTAGATTTATGACAATATCCCGCAGTAAGTTTGCTTTTTCATCCTTTGTCCCGTCCTGTTGTACTTGGTACTGGTGAAGGTGGTCCTTGGGACCTAACCTTAGACAGGGGTTGCTGCTTTCTGGCTGAATCTGTAGCATGCAGCACATTCTGTTTAAACTCATTTCCAAGACGTACTGATATTTGGGTCTTATGACATTATCCCACAATAAGTGTAGATTCATGGCAATGTCCCACAGCAAATTTGCTGCTCCATCCAGATATATTGTTATTTCTCTCATTTGTCTACTATTCCAGGCATATGCCCATATCCCAAGACTCAATAGTGTGTTTACCATCATAAGATTAAAGAAAATGGGCAGTGAACAAATTTCAACACAGCCAAAAATTCTGGATAAAATGTAGCATATCCCAGCTGTAGCACAGAAGACAGCAGGAGTTCTTGCAGCTTTGAAGTTTTTACTTTTATTGTGCATCTTGAACTGTCCGTAGAGAACTTCTAGTTTGTTTTCTAGCTTCACTTTATATGGTTCAAAGAAAAGTTGGGACCCCGTTTTACATTTATTGTTGAACTGCTGTAATGCTCTAACTATAATTCTCTGGTGTACAGCCTCAAGATGTGCAGTGCTGAGACATGGCTTGTCACCACGACATACCTCCTCCATCAACGCTGAGTAAGTTTCCTTTGCTGCTCTTACTTCTGACAGATTGTCAGCTTCAGCTGCATCAGGCAAGATGATTTTCGGTCCAGGAAGCTCAGCACCCTTATAAAATTCAAGATATGATTTGAAATGCTGGAACATTTCCTTTGCCTTCACTTTCTGACCAATTTCTTTAACAAGTAAGTTCTCAGGGGCCAGCGTCATTGTAACAAATTTATGAAGCTGGCTAACCTGACTTAGGTTTTTTCATGGTTTTTCACAGTACCACCAGGCAAATGTTGATTGGACTTAGTATCTGTAATCAGGTGACAAGCACCAAGACTTTTGAATACATTATTTACTAATCATCAACCCTTTGATACTATACAGTTTCCGCTACGAAGTGTGTTGTGAGATCATGCAAGGAAATGTGGTTCAGTAGCAGTTTCTCCAGTCTTCTTCTCCCATCTTTTATTTCTTTTTTCTCCCTGTGCCATGTGCATGATACAAGGGTAGAAAAAACGCTACTAGGAATTACATGTGAAATTGAAATAGGGATGAATAAATAGCTCAGAACATGACTAAATGGAAAACCAATAGTTCTTGTAATTTTATTCATTGCAAAGTGAATTGAATGTTAATCATCACAGTATTCTCACTGCAAACTCAGAGTCAGTTTGGCAGGTGCACATTGCTTGGCAGAATGAGAGTATGTTTCTAATAGATCTGTAACTTTAAGCATACTGTGATATTAAAAAGATATTTTGGCAAAGAAGTTTCAAGATGGTCAGTACAGTCAGAAGAATTCCGTCTTCTGGGGTATTGTCTGAATTTCCGGGGGAACATGTCCCCTGAATCTTCAGGGTCAAAGAATAAACGAAACAAGAAGCCAGCATGAAGCAGATGGGAAGTTTGGCTTTGTTACCTGCCAGCTCTGGTTTCTTGCTTGATTTATTCTTCAACCCTGAAGATGGAGGCAACATGTTTCTGCAAACTGTCTGATGACTTTCGACAGACTACACGGCATTATATCCCAGATGACAGAACTCTCAAAACCACTGCTGACAGAAGCTCAAATCCTACACAGTAGTCAGTACTTTGCAGTGCAGTAATTTTATATACAGTGGTTGGTGGGTAAGCAGTTCAGATTTCAGACTATCTCAAGGTAATTTTGAATTGGTAATTTTTGGACTGCGCATTTGTGTTCTGCCAGTCTCATACAAAATTTACATTACAGGACTTTGAGAAGGAAATGATTGAAGAGAAGAAACGTCAGGAAGAAGAAGGCAAACGTGGAGCTTGGAATGAAGTTGAGATTGGTGAGTCATTAGCAGATTATTTATGTACCACATAGGCCTATTCAAATTAAGAGATATTGACGCTTTAGTATTGGTTTTAATTGTGTGTTTATATTTTCAAGTATTTCATAAATGGTGAACCATATTTAATCATATACTGCAGTTTTGTTAGGGGTTTTAGTAGAAACACATTAATCATTACTGTTTAATATTAGTAGTGGTAGGTTAGTTGGTTGAGTTGGAAGGTCGTGGGTTCAAGTCCCGATGAGGTCATTAATTTTTTCAATTGACCCAATCCTTCTAGCTGCACTATGGCCCTGGGGTCAACTCAGCCTCTTAACAGAAATGAGTACCAGGAGTTTTCGTGGGGGGTAAAGTGCAGCCGATTTCGAAGGCTGACAACCTCACCACCATCTGTGAGCCGATTGACTAGAAAATATTGGAACCTCGGCGTCTCACAACCCTATGGACCTCCACAGTCTGTTACAGGGATAATTATTTTTTTTTTTACTGTATAGTGTCTTGGTATGTTATGAATGTTACTCATGAGGAATGTCGTCTTCTGGGATGTGGCACTGTATAGATATTGTGTAAACTGATGTTTTGGAGGAATGTATCGCCTCCATCTTCATGGTATAAAAATCCACAAGCAAACTAGCGTGACCAGGTGGCTGCAGACTAAGTCACCTAAGTTGTCCTGTAGCTGTCAAGTCTTCTCCGCAGCAGGCCTTAGGGAAGAGAGTTCTCATGGGCACAAGGATCGGCCACTTGCTTTGATTATGGAGTCAAGTAGGAGATTTTGAAGGGTAAAGAATATCTGAGCTTTGAATACATTGTCATGTCCTCTGTAACTGGATTGCAAGTCTTGTCTTGTCTCTCGGGATTGACCCACTTTGGTATTAGGGAGGTGTACATGATGGTCAAGACAGGACGAAGTAAGCAGGCAAGAATTTTATATACAGCATTGCTTTATCTTTTTCAGAGATGATGAAAAGTTTGGGCGTTGCGAGTGCTACATTGGTCCGACCTCAGACTTCAAAGAAAAGGAGGGCTACAAACCAAATGTTAAACTCGACTACATAGATGATGATGGACACGTACTTAATGCAAAGGAGGCTTTCAGGTTAGCACAGATAATAGCATATCTGTTTTTAAGATAGGTCACACTGTTGAGGGTACCCTGTCCAAAGGTAGGACATTCAGAAAAAGTTTCCACAGTAATTGCCATTTAAAAAAAAAATTCCAAGGAGGAAGCAGTTTTTCAGTGGAAACAGAAAAGATTATGGGACTACCGTGTTTATCGTCCATGTGTGCCATCCTCACGATAATGTGTGAACCAACTGGTGGATTTATGTGGAACTCTTTAGTGTCATCATGCCACTCACATGTTCTTTTAGTTGTCTACCATCAGCCATGTTAACATGGTGACTGAGTTGGGAGCACCACTAGAGTGACTTAAATTAGGTCCTTAAGAAAAAGGTCCTGGGGTAAGCTGTTATACACATTCAGAAGGTTCTGAGTTTGAACCCCACTCACGTCTGTGTACAGATTTTTCTGCTCACAGATGATGCCTTTACATCTACCAGAGTTTGAGCTTCAGGAATACAAAGGATACCCCCCCCCCCCATTGGGTTAGAGCCCATGTTAAATTGTAGGGTCCCTCTGCTGACCAGCACTATCACGATTACCCTATCATGGGTGGTGAGATTATTGTCTTCCACCTCAGATGCTTTCGGTAGAACTTGTTGTTTTGACTTCCTTTTCTCCCATTCTGTATGTGACAGTTTGTAACTAGCCGACACATTGTGACGTTTGAGTGTGTAAATACTTTGTACTTGATACAGTTTGTTGTGTAGGCACAGAATGTGGCAGAATGGTTCATTTTGCAGATAGGTTGCTTGAATTAGGAAGAAACATGCCTCAAAATTATTATTGTCCCATTGTACTTTTATCAAAATATTTTGTGTTAATCATGAGTAAGTTGTGTTGGAATACAGAATGTTACATATTTTTATTATTTCACAAAATAACAGATTGAACCATATATGGATCATACCCTTTTTTCTGGCTGAAACTTAAGGTTGGAAGGATTTTACATGTTACTTGGAAACATGGCCACATTCTGTAAGATCCTAAGATACAGTGACTTTAATGTTGTCTCTATTTCTGATTTCAG
>NW_019728496.1:6227-6411 GCF_002891405.2 Cryptotermes secundus | reverse complement strand
CCCTGGGGTCGACTCAGCCTCTAACAGAAGTGAGTACCAGGAATATTCTTGGGGGTAAAGGGATGCCGGTGCATAGGGCTGACAATCTTGCCACCATCTGTCAGCCAATTGTCTAGAAAATGTGGGAACCTCAACATCTCACAATCCTATGGGCCTCCACGGCCTGTTACAGTGGTAGCTTTAC
>NW_019728496.1:5706-6152 GCF_002891405.2 Cryptotermes secundus | reverse complement strand
TGTAAAACTTCCTAAAAGTTATTCACTACATGTTTCGACCTATAAGGTCATTATCAGGTGTTTTAAAATTATAAATGAGGAAACTGCTGTGCTTCCGTATTGTGGTTGTTGCTCATCACTATGCGATCCCTTCTATGCGCATGTATATACAAAGTGGTGGGTTATTATGCTGCATGTCCCTCTTGCACTGCATAACACAGCAGGCAGAGCAACCTGCCACTTCGTATATACATGCGCATAGAAGGGACTGCATAGTGATGACCAACAACCACAATATGGAAGCACAGCAGTTTCCTCATATATAATTTATAATTTAGAACACCTGATGATGACCTTATAGGTCGAAACATGTACTGAATAACTTCTAGAGAGTTCTATAAAAGGACATGCTGCACATGAGACTGTGAAACCATCTGATGCTATTTCTAAATGGTGCTCCATAAGGA
>NW_019728496.1:0-566 GCF_002891405.2 Cryptotermes secundus | reverse complement strand
CGGGAGTCATTACTTTCAGCATGCCCTTGTACAAGCTCTGTCACCAGGAGAAGACATACACTTCCCAATGAAATATCCCACATTGTGAAATTGGAAATTTCATAACATTAATTGAAATCCATATTTAAATATTTGTTGCTTAATCTCCAGTGCTTAATGTCCTGCATACAGAGCACACTTGCCATTGTATCACATCACTACATGGAACACAGAATACCTATGGCAGCCATAACTTCTGTCTCTAACAGTGATATATCAAAAGTGCCAGTTCTTTATAGCAGTTCAGAAAAAGAAAATGCTATAAGCTGTCTATTCATGTATGGGTAGTCAGATTTTGAAATTTCTGTGGTGTGTAACAAATACTGTGTACGTCTGAAATAAAATTACCCTGCTTTACCTTTTATCTACAGTGTAAACCTCATGTTAAACGTAAGATTTGAAGCTTCATGCCAACTGCAGTGGATGAAATCTGCTCTGGCTTTCAGCCGTGTCGGTTGGTTAAGTATCACTGATGTCGCATGGACATCTCTCTCCGTATCATCAGACATGGCTGATAGCCCAAGAAT
>NW_019728495.1:0-564 GCF_002891405.2 Cryptotermes secundus | reverse complement strand
GATATAGGTAGCGAGAAAAGGGTATTTGGATGACCATAATTCAGGAAAAAAAAAGGAAAGTAACATTCAATTGAACTGCACACAGTGGTCAAAGAAATAAGTCTAGAAAAGTGGACCTGGTATCTAAGCAGGCGTTTTACACCTACACAACCTCAATTTTGAAATTTATTTCTTATATAATCTTCATACTGTATTTAAAATGTTTACTTCATACGATAGAATCATTTTCACTGATCTTAAAACACAATGAACTGAATTGGGGTAATGTTTGTTACTATTCAATCCAAAACTTTCCGTGTTTTCGTCTGCTGTCTAAGAACATGAAAATTCGAATATGCGTGGTACAAAACTATTATTTTGCCTGTGGTTCTGTATGGGTGTCGAACTTGGTCTCTGATATTAGGGAAGAAGCATAGGGAACATAGGCTGAGGGTGTTTGAGAACAGGGTGTTCAGGAAAATATTTGGACCTAAGAGGGATCAAGTGATGGGAGATCGTATAAAACTGCATAATGAGGAGCTTCGTAACTTATGATCTTCGCCAGGTATAATTAGAATGATCAAG
>NW_019728494.1:0-1320 GCF_002891405.2 Cryptotermes secundus | reverse complement strand
GAAAAATATAAGAAATCCGCAGGCTTGTACCGGTTCTCACGCAGGCGAAGGCCTGCGGATTTCTTATATTTTTCCTTCTACCCTGAAGATGGAGGCGATACGTTCCTCTGAAATGTCAGTTAACACCACATATACATGGTGCCAAATCCCAGGAGACTGCTTTCTTCAAGTTCTTCATGCTTTGTGTATTCTGTTCCTGAGATATTTCTGTTGTACCATTCTATTTCCTTAATGATTTGTCAAGAGTTGTTGTACCACATACCTCCTCCATAGTCATCTCCTTTCCTTTGCTACTGTGACAGATTCCTCATGTGTTCAGTGACCTCACTGGGATTCGAATCCATGACCTTCCTGATTGTAGCAGAGTGCCTCAACCAACTACTACAAAATAAATGTTGTATTCAGTTTCAGTCTTACAATATATGTATATATATATAATATATATATAAGATAATTATATGGTTTCTACATTAGAACATGTTTCAGCCACTATTTCTGGCCTCTCAACTTTCTCTGCTATCCGCCTCCATTGGCCAAGGTTTACACAATATGACACTGAAATACAATATTATTAAAAAATAAAAGTTATTGGTAACAAATTTCCTTATCAGAGTAAACAAGTATGTTATTGCTTGCACCTATCAGACATATGTGCCCTTGATGTGCCCCCACTTCAGGCATCTTTGGCACTGAATCCATTCTTCACCTCTGTGGTCTTCAGAGAACAATCCTACAGTATGTGAACATTTGGCATCAGCTTCATGCTTGCTTTGTTTGCCACATCCATTGTCTTCTTCAGGCTCTGAAGAAGCAGCTGTCTTGCTCCATGACAAGGAAACTACTCATGTTCTTGCTATTTTTCCCCCTCAACATCATGGATTTGGTCCTACATTTTCAACCCTAAGAGCAGTATCTTTCTTCTCCCCCCCCCCATTCATTGCTTGGTAAATCTCAGATGAAGAGACTTTTTGACATTTAAGTCTTGTGCCTTCATTGGTGTTGTCTTTTTATTTTTTGTCCTCCAGTTCGGCCTTGTATGGAGAGGTCATTATGATTTTTACTGAACTACCTCTTGAAGGTCTTCCATCATTTATCACTCATCTTGAAATTGAAGGCAGTCAATTAAGATTTGGAGTAAGACCAAATCACTAAATGAAATGTTAGATGTAGTCAAATAGGATGCTCTTGTTTCATCAGGAAAATTATTGGAGAATCAGAATGTGCCCCTGTAGATCCATTAGAATCACTTGCTGTAGGAAATTGAAAATCACTGGAGGCCCTCTGTTCATCAGATTCAGACTGTCTATTTCGACTGAGAGT
>NW_019728493.1:0-700 GCF_002891405.2 Cryptotermes secundus | reverse complement strand
ATCTCTCTTCGGTCCAAATATTCTCCTCAACACCCTGTTCTAAAAGACCCTCAGTCTATGTTCCTCCCTTAATGTCAGATACCAAGTATCACACCCATACAGAACCACAGGCAAAAATTATAGTTCTGTATATCCTAATTTCTATGATTTTGGACAACAGACAAAAGGTTCTGAACTGAATATTTTTTTCAGTTCACCACGCTTAAATATTCCAATTTCAAATTCTAGCTAATTACGTGACTTCCACAGTTGATACCTTAGAATTAACTAACCAATCAAGAAATCGATTTTGTATACAACCCGTTCGGCGTGAACATGCCTCGGATGCAGATAGGTGGCACAATGAGACCACCTACATCTTCCACAGCCTGCTAAATTGTTCCTTATATAAATGTTCTTTCACGCATGTTGGACATTATCTGTGTTCAGAGTTTAATGTCATTTATCGACGCCTTAAATGCTACTGGTGCTGGTGGTGATACAGCAGCAGCAGATCTAATGTCCATTAATCAGCAACATCGAAGTTTCGTAGTTAATTAGTTTCCTTAGATGTCTTCGTTTAAATTTATTCATATCACATTTCGGATTCAAAGTGGAGCAGCAAAACCAGATTGAGTCAGCGCCTTGGAGGCTGTGTCAAATACAAAAAGATAAAACGTGGTTAAATTTAAATAAAAGGGGATGAAATGAAATGAGCTGT
>NW_019728492.1:0-1361 GCF_002891405.2 Cryptotermes secundus | reverse complement strand
TTGAAATATGATAAAAAAATGTTATGATTAATGAAATTAATGAATACGTACATACAGGTTCCTACCTAGGTCCATGTAGGTAGCCTATATCCAGGAGGCAGAAGAGAGACTTTAACTTGAAATTAAGAACCTACACACCTTAAAATAAGAGGTAACAGGAATGTAAATAAGACCCTACAGAGATTATTCGCGTCAGGCCATTTGATTTTTCAATTGACCTAATCCTTCCAACAGTATTACGGCCTTGGGGTCGATTCAGCCTCTAACAAAAATGAGTACCAGGGATCTTCCTAGGGGTAAATGGTGGCCGGCGCATAAGGCTGACAACCTCACCACCATCTGTTAGCCGTTTGTATAGAAAATGTGGGATCCTCGACGTCTCACAAACCTGTGAACTTCCACGGTCTGTTACAAGAGTAGCTTTACCTTTATTTATAGGTATAGGAACTAAATTTGTTAATCGGTGAAAGCAAGATGAATTTAATTAATGCTTATCACTTTAGAGGAATGTGACAGGATAATATTTTTACAACCCGTTGGGGTATGTCCCATAAGTAGGAACTAACTGTAGGCTAGGTGAAACGTAAGGCATCGGGAGTCAGAAATTCCATAACATTTATTACATAACTACTCACCATGATGATAATGTTTTTCTAATTATGATGACAAGACCATCTTTTTCACAAAATGGCGGATGAGGAACATATCGTAAGTCTGAGAATAAGAACTCTGAAATTAATTTCAGAGAGTGTCAGAAAATGAAAGTCTCAGTTGTATATAATTTAACCTGTAGAAAATAAGTATGCATCTTTCTGGATATTTTCCTCTTCCCAACCATAATAGAGATACCGCTCGCATTATTCGTCCCATGGGACCTCTGTCAACATTTATGAACATCATAATGAAAAATCTCATTACCAAAACACATGGTCATTTGTAAAGTATCTGTAATATTTTCCTTTAAAAGACGTCCGGTGCTGACGCCCAGGCAGCTTCATCATTCCTGAACATTTAGAGTTAACGCCTTCTCATTATCCGCTGGCAGATTTAAACACAAACGTATGCATCTAAATGCTGAAGGGAAAACCAAGAGAGCACAGATACTGCAGAGGGGTGTTTCGCTCTGACGTTGGCTTAGGAGACCACAGGTATAATCACACACCAAGGGGATTAAAGCTACCAAAATAATTTTTCAAAAATTGTACAATGCGACATAAATTCAGAAAATCGTAATTCTGCTGTCCCTGTCTCAAGCCAGTAATTCTAACTAGCCTGAGGCCCTCATTTTATACAATCCTTATCGCAAAGACGAGCGAGCCAAATCTGGGAGCCATCTAACACAAAGATTCTCTTCTTTATCT
>NW_019728491.1:0-475 GCF_002891405.2 Cryptotermes secundus | reverse complement strand
ACTGTGGACCTGTCGTCTTGACAGATTACTGATGATGATGTATTTTTATACCACGCATTTTATAATGTAATAATTATCAAGTATCCAGCTTCACCATTGCAATTGCAGTTCAGTAGTGTGTGAATATGGTAATCATGTGTTTGCCTGATGATGGCTTTAATATCCAAAAAATGTAGCTAAGCTAATTTTAGCCTTGACCATTGATTGTTGTGTTGCAACGGACTCTAATGAAGAATTGTTTCAGGTGTACTGTTTGTTGTGACTGAGGAATCAGCTATTTACTGTAATGCTGTTCTGTTTTTGTTATGTAGAGGCCTTGGATTGCATCTGGTTATGTGGGTCAGTCATCTGTTTTTTATTTAGGTCTCACTGAGCTGCATGTGTTTGCTGTGCTGTCGTTGGCCGTCAACACAACAAACTCCCTGCCCAGCAAGAACTTTCAAGACAGCCACAACCAACAAAACCAAACAAAACC
>NW_019728490.1:0-1067 GCF_002891405.2 Cryptotermes secundus | reverse complement strand
CTATGTTGTTATATATAATCTGCTGCATAGCAACGGCTGTTTTCTTGTTGTTTGTTTCCCGTTCGTTGCCTAGAATAGTGTCTATACGCCACGTTTTCTAGAGGTTTAAAATATTTGCTTTTTTCCATTTCCGTTATTTTTGGGTTTTAATTTTTTTGACTGAGGAGGAGGAGGGCATGATTCAAATCATTGACTTGAGGAAGGTTATTACGTGAGAAGTCACGCACGTTGTCTGCCCACTCTGCCTTAATATTTTAATTCAGTTTCAGGATGTCACCATACATATTCAGACAATGATCACAATGCTTTTTGGTGACTTGAAATTTCCATATGAAGTCACAGAATGTCATATACGAGTAAATGTGTATTCCATGCAAAGTCTAAGAAATAGTGACAGGAATAAGAAATGTAGGAAACTTAAAAAAAATTACCTTCGTGCACTTGACTAGAATGAAAATATTGGAAGTTTGTAAAGATTAACATTGCTCGTAATCCTAACACCGATCAATTTGATTAATTAATTAATTGATTCATTCATTCGTTATAAAAGATCAGTAAAATTTGTTTAAGTTATTTCCATATTAATAAAAGGTAAGTTAAGGTAAAGGTATCCCTGTAACAGGCCGTGAAGGTCCATAACGTTGTGACAGGTCGAGGCTCCCACATTTTCTAGACAATCGGCTCACAGATGGCAGTAAGGTTATCAGTATTACGAGTCGGCCGTTTTTTCTCCTCAGGAAGATTCCTGGTACTCATTTCTTTCAGAGGCTGAGTCGACCCCAGGGCCATAGTGCGGCTGGAAGGATTAGGCAAATTTAAATATCCACCTCTTCGGGACTCGAACCAGCGACCTCCAGGCTTGTACCACAGTGCCTGAACCAAATACACTACCGCGTACACCTATGTCCATGTTAATGCTGAGTATACTGTTCTGCAGAACTGTTAAGATGTATTTAGTTTTGAGAATTTCTATCTCCTGGAATATTAACTGGATAGAATTTTAGTACTGTTTCGAAAAAATGCCGCTTCCATCTTCAGGGTAGACGAGTAAGTCAAGAGCGATAAGA
>NW_019728489.1:0-2136 GCF_002891405.2 Cryptotermes secundus | reverse complement strand
AGATGCTGGATGACCTTGGCAAAAAAGAGGATATTCTCATTTGAAGGAGAAAGCTCAAGTGGAGGAACTGTTTTGGAAGAGACTGTGGGCCTGTCGTCTTGGCAGATTACTGATGAAGGAATTAATAGATTTTCATATTGCTTATTTTATTAACATCTAATCGGATGCTCATTTCCGAACTCCTCTCGTACAAATCCTTTCGAAGCCACGGATTTTAATTAGCTGCAGAATATATTTTATTGTTCGGAAACTTAACTGCGTAAAATATACGTGATGAGCATCAAATTCTTTCTCCTGAAATATCCCTGAATCATACAATCATCACTACAACACTGTATTGATGATGATGGCTACCACTTCGAGCAAGTATTATCATATAGTGGAGCATGTAGACCCGTTATTTAGTAAGGCCTTCTCAAAAATACTTGCTCCCAGAATAACGCAAAAATGGAGGAGCTGTTTTAAATGGTGTTTTCTTTGCGGGCCTTTCCGAAATATTATGAGGAGTATAACTGGAGCTAGAGATCAAATAGACTGAAGTCCCCTGAGACTCTTCTTACATTTAATGAACAGAGTATCCCCTTCGTCAATCATGTAAAATATTTGGGTGTAATTTTCGATAAGAGGATTACATGGAGACTGCACATAATTATTGTTGAAACCAATGCAGTCAGAACATTTATTAGAAACTACTGCCTATTCAGAAGTGAGCGTTCAAGCGCCAAAATTAAACTAACCTTCCAAAACCCAGTGATCAGATCATAAATGGTTTATGCTTGCCACGCATTGGAATTAACGGCAGACACCGATCTACCGAAATTGAGCACCAGCAAAACGAATTTCTCAGAGCCATTCGAAATTTTCCAAGGCGCACAGCAGTCCGCGATTTACACATGAATTCAGCCCTTCCTTTATATACGATTATAAGAAACCTGTGCAGGCGACAAGCAGAAGTCTTACAAAACCTTGAGAAGGAATGTTAGTGGTACAGTTACTAGGTACAGAAAATATAATATAAATATAACTTCTCGCTGGTCAGGCTTACGACTGTTCAACCGTCTAAGCTGTTGTTGTAGAGTAACATTCGTAAAATGGGGTTGATTTTCTTTGCAAAGCCTGTACTTACAGAGGACTTACCTATAGCGCAAAAGGAAAATTTTAATAATATGCGACACGTGCATTTGACGAAAGGCCAAATATACGAGTATTAAGAGGAGATTATCTATCTTCTCCTCAGAGAGGATGTTACGTAAAGACTATTGTAGCAAGGGCTCGGTTGAAAAAAAATTCGGATCGTGAGTCCCAATTGTTATGAAGACAAGGCGAAATGATTGGCGGTAAACAGCAAGTCATAATAAGATCTTTACGGTGACTTTTAGAGGTCATAGTTGTGGGATATTTCCTGGACAGTAACGAAGCCAGCACGGAAACCGAGGGCTCTCCATTATTGGAAGCCTCTGCCATGGAACGACTGGTGAAGGCGCAGTAGACTGAAATGACTTAACGTGTGCTGTTGTTATTTTTAAAGTGTGGAGATCAGCGATGGCGCTATAATTAAGTGGAGTGACGGGTCCTGTTTTCATATTATCAACAAATCAAATCACCAATCCAAACCCTGCCTGTATTCACTCTCACTAGTGAAGATACAGTTCTGCCTTTTTATTCCTTATTTTGAATTACCTGACGAAATAAAGGGTGTCGCGACTGGCTTCGGGCTGGACGACCGAGAGGTCGAATTCCGTGTCTCGTTAGTGTCAAGAATATTTACTTCTGCGTGTCGTCTAGAATGGCTCTGGGGTCCACCCAACCTCCTACATAATGGGTACATGGAGCTCTCTCCCTGGGAATAAAGCGGCCGGGACTTGAATCTGGCCACTCCAACTAATGCCGAGTTCAAGAATATATATATCTTTACATCCACACCCCATGCGCCTTCATGGCATAGTGCTTAAGTGGTTAAGCTCAGGGACAACCTTACCTTATCTTACATATACGATAATATATGTGACATGACACGGACCGCATACGAACCACTTCGTCTAACAAATTTTGAATCCAATGGGACATGTAGTCAGAAGAGACGGCACTCGCTAGGCTACGGCTTAGTAAACATGTAACGACGTCAACATACAAGCA
>NW_019728488.1:2652-5185 GCF_002891405.2 Cryptotermes secundus | reverse complement strand
AGCCATGGATTGTCAGCTATTATAATTGGTTGTAATTGTAATAGTGCCAATGAATCCAGTCATCCAATCCAGAACCCGTTACTATTCGTCACGGAAACCCAAATACGTGACTGTATGAAAAAACAAAAGCAATTTCGCTGATAGAAATGCTAAGTATCCTGAAAATGACGCGTATGGCGGAAATATGTTGCTAAATTAAATTGCGTACGTAACTGCGCACAAAGGATATGCAAACGGCGCAATTCGCATTGCTTAGAAGGAGAATGTGATGCTTTCGGCCTCGAACGGGAACTTTCTGTACACAACGAGTTTTCTATCCAGTTCACGCGTGAAGGTGTAAGCCCGAATTGACTGTTCCCCCTGGCTCTGTGCTCGCGAGAGAATGCACCAAAAAAAAAAATTGAGTCAAAATTGTAATCCATCACGCATGTAGGAAGAAAGTAGCGGGTTATTAAACACAGCCACACAGCCCTAATGCACGGGCTATCAGACTACAGTAATGCATGAACACATTAATCGTAACATATCACACAATCGACGTTAGCCCCACCTCCTGTCGTTTCCCCGTTTAGAGTTCTCATGGTAAGTTCTCAGTAAGTGGCGCGCCCCGTGGCTTTCCCGAGAACTCCCAGCACGATCTACCACTCGAGGTCATCTCACAGTTACGTTTCAGTTATATATATAGTAGTAAGTTGGGCTACCTCAGTCAGTTTAGGGATATAAACGGTTCCAAGAATCGCCAGACAGTAGAATATGGTCATGAGTCTCGTGGAACTCGGAACCAAGGATCACTGTGCTGGCGAGAGCAAACAACAATTTAGCAGTCAGTCAGTGAGTCTCTCAGTCAGTTTAACGACTTGCTATGAGAGAGCTGGACGGCGGGGTTCGATTCCCGGCAGGGGCAATTATTATCTACTCCACAGTGTCCCTGGGGCCCACCTAGCCTTCTGTGTAATGAGCATGCGAAGCTCTTTCCCTGGAGGGTAAAGCGGTCGGAGCGTGGAGCTGATAGCTCATCTCATCTAGTGCCGAAGTCAAGAATGGTGGAAATATACTTCCACTCCAACATACGTCTTGGTGGTGTGGTACATGATTTAATTAAGTACAGGGACAACAGCACCGGATATGCAGGATAGCCATAAACTATCCACCACGCTTGAAACTTACATAAATCACAAAATTGTAGTGGTATTGGGAAAGGGACTGCAATGTTCGAAAGAACCGCTGACAACTTTCCTGTTAAATGAATGTTCTGCCGATAGTGTCGCTGCTGACACGCACTCAGCTGACTAACGCAAAATGGCAGTTTCCCTCCAGTAAATGGCAATGTCTTTGTAGTGGTACTGAGAGACAAATGCTGAGACACTGCCATCGGCAATATAGAGAACTAGCAGCTGGAAGAGAGTCCATCAGGAGACGGTTTGAACACTTTCAAGAGAGAGGTAGTGTCCTGCATAGGAAGTGCTCATGATATGCTCGATTTATTTTCAGTCCTGAATATGATAACCTTCAACCGAACGCCCCTGTTCAACAAGATGGTGCCTCTTCAAAATGGCGCATTGTTTTTTATTTTCTCAAGGGTTGAGACTGAGTCCACTTGGTGTTCTGGTCACTGTTTCGCCTATTGCGCCAGTCACAGATGATAGATATGACGATTGTGGAGCAGTCGGTGGGAAGCTAGAGACTAACTGCCTGAACTATGGCACGGACTGGGCCCGACGTACCAGTCCCACGGTTGGTAGAGTGGTTGAACTTAGTGTACGAATCAACAGTGCCGTTGCTTCTGTGACGCCACAGCCGCTGGAAATCACATGTCGTGAAATCGAGTGCCATTTTGATATTCTGCGCGCTGCAAATGACACTCACATTGAGAAGCGTTGCACGTGATGAGTTGTTCTTTCGCGTAAAGCAAACCGATTCTCTGTACCTCGCGTACACTGTGTTCTGTGTATACCTGGGGAGTGGTGAATAAATTGTGGCCACTCTCTCCTGTGTACACACGGTGATTCTAAATTATTGTCGGAGTTTCCTTAGCCTGGATGCATGGAAGTGAAGGCGGTTATGAACAATCCTCCAAACAGTTGTTTGTGGTATAGTTAACTACAAAGAAACTCGTTAAGTTGATTTTTGTGAGCTTCGAGAAAACGCTTCCTGTATTCGATCAACGACTTCCTGGGAAGTGCTCGGTCTTCCCTATCCTTTTCGGTGCAGAACACTGCCAGTTTCTTGAAACTGCTTTAACCAACGTCGGATATCATCATCTGAAGGTTGAGCTTTCCCGTATTCGAGTTCTGTAACGACGTTGCATTTTGATAAGGGACTTTGTTTCGAAAACCCGAAATAAGTACATTGCTCTCTGTGGAACAGTCGTCATTTTGAGCTATGATGTCATATATTCTACCAGTGTTGCCAAATTAAACTTTCTGAGTTATATTCCATAAGCAGCTTGATTTTCTTATTTCCGGTTTTAAAATTATAGGCCGCAGAAACTCCGGGAATAATTTATAACCACATTGTGTGTGTGTGTGTGTGT
>NW_019728488.1:0-717 GCF_002891405.2 Cryptotermes secundus | reverse complement strand
CTAAGGCACGAACTGTTTTCGCTTGCTCAAACACTGGGGTCGTGGGTTCGAAACCCATTTGAGGCATGAATGTTTGTGTGTGCGTTTATTCTGTTTGCGTTGTTCTGTGTGTAGGTAGCGTCCTTGCGACCGGCTGATCCCCCGTCCATGGAGTCCTACTGATTGTGTATAGGATCAAGAAACTGAGAAGGCAGCCAACAAAGGCTGCAGAGCCATGGACACAGAGAATACCTGTGTGATGTATGTGCCTTGCTGCTCTAATCAGTGATAATGAGATTCGTTAAAAGTGTAACGACAGGAGTTGAAACTGCCCATGGTCTGAAGTTCAGGGTGGCCACAAAGCCTTCCCCCAACTTCTACAACTTATGCTAGAGCTGAGTGGGCCCCGCTGAAGTCAGAATGTTCTCGAGAAAATTGAAGCCTGAATAAACGACCCTATCGCTTGTAAGGAGGCCGTGTTTCTCTGCTAGGCTTGTGCGAGCCACGACGAACTTGCAGGGCCTTGGGTAGAGGAGATTGCAAACGAAGTTATCTAAGAAGGAGATTCTAAATATTTCTGACGATGGTGTATAACACTCGGGGTTACTGGGCTTTGGGACTTCGTACACCGTCCGGCATTCCAAAGAATAAAACTTTTCGGAAATTGGATATGTGTCCATCCTCACATGAGGAGGTCAGACACCCACAATGCTGGGTCCATTAGAAAGAGCTAACCTC
>NW_019728487.1:458-599 GCF_002891405.2 Cryptotermes secundus | reverse complement strand
AGTGAGAGGAAGTTGGAGAAAACTGCATAATGAGGAACTTCATAATTAGTACTCTTCTCCAAATATAATTAGAATGGTCAAGTCAAGGAGGATGAGGTGGGCAGGGCTTGTAGCACGAATGAGAGAGACGATAAATGCGTA
>NW_019728487.1:0-415 GCF_002891405.2 Cryptotermes secundus | reverse complement strand
ATAGGTGGGTGGACAATATTAAAATGGATCTTAGAGAGATAGGATGGGAGGGTATTCATTGGATTGATCTGGCTCAGGATAGGGATCAGTGGAGGGCTCTTGTGAACACAGTATTGAACGTTCGGGTTCCATGAAATGCTGGAAAATTCTTGAGTAGCTGCAGAATTGGCGGCTCCTCCAGAAGGGCTGAGATCCATAAGTAAGTACTAAGTAAGTGTTTTCATATCAGTCAACTCCAGGTGATTTTGCTGGACCAGACATATACGAGTATTTCGGATGAGGAAAACATATTTTTTACAGAACAATAAACGTAGCTCTTTGACCGGAACATGTATAGGGATCCCATTATAACGACAAGAGCATATGTCATGGGAATGTAAAGCAGACGCAATTAGTTCTGTGCACTGGTTTGCAC
>NW_019728486.1:0-601 GCF_002891405.2 Cryptotermes secundus | reverse complement strand
ACACCATTTCTCTTCGCGGAAGGCGATACCGCTTCTGTACCGAGCGGTATGTACCGTAGCAAACCTAGGAATGTGATCCTTATTTCGAATATTCCTAAGTCTGAAATAAGTGAATGCCTTCCGACGGGCAAGTGACTCATAAAGTAGCATCATTATATGACAGCCCGTTCCCTCGTCAAACATGAAGCCATCTTCTTGTCCTTTCTATGTCTTTGAGGATTTTGCTTGATCAAGTGACCAGTCTGTTGTAAACCCCCCTATATGAGCCACGAAAATTAAATGCAAATACAAATATGTTGTCCCATGAGAGGCCTGTTCTGTATGAATGGGGTAAATACACAACTGGACCACTACACACGAAAACCATTCATATTATAACTCGATGCCTTTAGATAGGCTGGACACGTAGCAGGGATAGAGAATATGCATGTGGAATGGTAATGTAAGTCGCGGAATAGACGTTGATGAGAATGTTATATTAAAACTATTAACACTTTGGTGTTCAGGGATGTGAATTGAAGTTATTAAGCAGATGTTTCAGACTTGAATGGTAAACCTAACTGTTCTTAATTTTACGGATTCATGTCCTTTGCCAGTGAAT
>NW_019728485.1:0-694 GCF_002891405.2 Cryptotermes secundus | reverse complement strand
GGTGAGGGTGATTGTGGAGCAATTTGTGGAATAAAGATTGGCAGGAGAAACCGTAGTACTCGGAGGAAATCTGCCCCAGCGCCACTTTGTCCACCATAAATCCCACTTAACTTAGTCATACTATTGTTGCACGCTATGTAATCTGAGCTAAAGGCGATGTCGTAACATTAGTTACTAATCTATGGTTTGTTTAACCAAGCTGTCAGTACATCAGTCTGCATAGCGTGGGATAGTAGAACGATTAATGACTACTTAATTACAAACAATGTTTAATGAATACTTAATTACAAAGAACATGAGGAAAGTCGTTGTCGCCCAACCTGAAGTAATATTCCGGCATTTGCTTGGAGGTCTGAGGAAAACCCCGAAGAACTTCCACCAGGTAGACTGACCCTCTACGCCAATATTGGAACTGAGGACGTCCCGAACAGGACGTAGAAGTTGTACTGAATCAAACGTGACTTTCTGTGCTCGTCAGGTAATTAACTAACGGGCTGACTGACTGGATGTCTGACTAACTGACTAACTAACTAAGTAACTAACCAACTGACTGACTAATTGGCTGACTGAATATCTATCTAACTAACTAACTAATCAACTAACATACTTACCAATTCCGTGAAAAGGAGTATTTCTAGGCAGGCTAATGGTCGTTCAGCTAGTCAAGAAATTACTTGCCTTCAACTAAATACGA
>NW_019728484.1:0-1073 GCF_002891405.2 Cryptotermes secundus | reverse complement strand
TCCTTCCAGCCGCGCCATGCCCTGGGGTATAGGGCGGCCGGCGCGGAAGACTGACAATTTCACTGCCATCTATAAGCCGATGGGAGCCTCGACTTCTCAGATCCCTACGGGCCCTCGGGCCCTGTTGCAGTGATAACTTTACGTTTTCTAGGATCTGTAACTTCTGTATTAACGGGGCACTCGGTAGCGAAGTTGGTTGAGGCATTATGCTACAAACCGGAAGGTTACGGGTTCGGTTCCCGATGAAGTCATTGGATTTTTTATTAGCCTAATCCTTCCAGCCGCACTATGGCCCTGGGGTCGACTCAGCCTCTAACAGAAATGAGTACCAGGAACCTTCCTGGGGAGTAAAGGGCGGCTGGCGCGTAAGGCTGACAGTCTCACCGCCATCTGTGAGCTGAATGTCTAGAAACTGTGGGATCCTCGACGTCTCAGAGTCCTAAGGGCCTCAATGGCCTGTTACGGTGATAGTTTAAATGAAATTAAACTTCCGCTTTAAACTTTTTTGTTGTGTGTGTATATAAGGAAATGTACATAAGCATTTATATACGAACGTGCATGAAATGGATGAATATATTACATAGAACTGTAGGAGGCGCTGGGAAGTAAAAAAATACTTTGTGAATGTCACGCAGGAGCTTCGCAAACAAAAGGTGATCTGGCCTTACTGCATTTTATTCTTGTAACACTAAGAGAAGTTGCCGTTAGGGGACCTAGAAGCAGAAAGAAAGGAAATAAAATGTATATTAAAGGAATACTTCTAAAAACATCGACTCTATTCATCATGGTTCGGTTTAGGGTCAATTGGCGGGCCTTTATGTACACCACAATGGATCTTCCGAATGCGGTTAATTTATTCATTAGCGCATGTGTTCTCAAATTTTGCGATACTGCAGCAGCCCAATATAATACACGTATTTATGCGACCACCCATCTCAGCCTGTCAGTAAAAAGTGCAATTCTGTACATTCTTGCAGCTCTGACAGTAGGAACGTGAATAGCTTCAGCGCTTCTGCGCTTACAGTAAGCTGTAGAATGTTCTGTATAGTCGCCTTTTACTTTACCTTTGTGTC
>NW_019728483.1:0-1022 GCF_002891405.2 Cryptotermes secundus | reverse complement strand
TTAACCAAATTTGAACGAACTCGACCTATTTTATGAAATTTTTCCGANATTATTTAATGAATTTTTTTTAAATTTTCATTTTTCAGAGTAATTTAATTTATTTAACCAAATTTGAACAAACTCGTCCTATTTTATGAAATTTTTCTGAATAATCTTTGACGATTTCACGTTAATATAAGGAATTACAGACAATATGTGAATGATTTCTTCTTATTATTTGGAATTCTGTCCAAATTATTGACGATTTCTGCATTATAATAAGGAGATTTAAGTCAATTTTGATTAATGTTAAGTTAAATTTAACCAACATAATAAAGGTTTTTTGAAGATTTCAACGTAATATACGAAATTTTCACCAAGAATTATTCCAGATTTCAAGTTAATACGAAGAATATCATCAAAATGACAATGATTTCACTTTAATTTATGGAAATCTATCCAATATTTTGGGGATATTTAATTATTAATCAATTGTAATCAAATTTTGATGGATTCCATGATAATAAATGAATCCTAATCTAATTTTGACCTTCTTCAATCAAATTCATCTAATTTTAACCAAAAATTCTTTCTCGGTTTCAATTCAATATATATAATATCAATTATTTTGTTAAAAGATTTCACATTAATTTTTGGAATTCTAGCAGATTTTTTGACGATTTACATAATATTTTATGTTATTTGAAGAAAGTTTGAAAGATTTAAAATTAATTTAAGGAGTTTTAATTGAATTTTGAACGAATTCAATTAAATGTATATAATTCTAACCTAAATTCTTTGCCTTCTTCAACTTAAATTAAAGAATTTCAAATATTTATTAAAGATTTCACTCTAATTTCAGGAATTCCTACAAATTTCTGATAATTACTATATTATTTAATAAATTTTATAAAGTATTCAGTCATTCTAAGTTAATTAAATGAATTTAAACAAATTATGAACGAACACAACCTATTTTATGAATTTTTTTCCGAAATTTCTTTGACGATTTCACGTTAATATAAGGCATTACAGACAATATG
>NW_019728482.1:0-493 GCF_002891405.2 Cryptotermes secundus | reverse complement strand
GTTGGGTCCTGCGGTTATTTACCAAAGACCACAAAGGTCAGCGAAAAGCCCTGACCTCAGAACTGCTGCAGAGATATCGACACAAAGGCGATGATTTTTTGCTCTGTATTGTAACAGGTGACAAAAGCTGGTTTCACCATTTCGAGCCTGAAATGAAACGGCAGAGTATGAAATGGCACCACTTGCATACTCCATCAAAAAAGAAGGCAAAGATAGTGCCATCAGCTGCGAAGGTGGTAGACACAGTCTTCTGGGATGCAGAGGGGTTTATTCTGGCTGAATTCCTAGAACCTGGGTAGACCATCAATGCTGCTAATTATGTTCAGACGCTGCGCAAGCTCCGTCGTGCATTGCACGATAAACTTCTGGGACAAAACGTCATCATCTTGCATGACAACGCTCGCCCCCATGCCGCTCACCTCGCATTGGAAGAAATTGCAAAGATGGAGTTGGAAGTTCTTCCGCACCCCTCCTATAGCCCTGATCTGGCACC
>NW_019728481.1:0-457 GCF_002891405.2 Cryptotermes secundus | reverse complement strand
AATGGATAGCATTTACGTGCTTCGGAGCAGAAACAAGAGCAAACACGAAGTTATTTAGAAATACAAAAAAAAAAAAATGGAATAGAATGCAGAAATAGAAACAAAAAAAAACACCACATGAGAGTGAAGAAATATACTACAGGCAGATTTAACTTAAGTGATATATATCAATTGCAATGTAAGGAATACCCAGGAAGATATATAGGTCAAACAGGCCGGTCATTCAAAAGAAGATACAGAGAACACATCAGGGATATAAAAAGTAATAGCCAATAATAAAAAATTTCCCAGCATATAACAGATACAGGTCATGAATACGACACAACGGAGAACATAATGAAAATGTTACATAGAATAAAGGTCAGAAGTTAAATGCCTACGAAAGACTCTATATATTTGAAGCCATTAAAAAAGGTATACAATTCAATGACACATTAACAGGGGAATATAACACGAT
>NW_019728480.1:0-589 GCF_002891405.2 Cryptotermes secundus | reverse complement strand
CTGACGCGGGGAGAATTACAACACACGAATTATATGGAAACAAAGTTATTTCACTCGCGTCTTATGTTGAGACAGAAGCGTATTCTTATAACACTGCCCTTCATGAAACAAAACAAGGATGTACTCCATTACACCACAGAGGATCATTGCCGGCCTTCTTTGAGGTTTATTAAACCATGTAAAGTGGAAATAATGAAACAATATGCAGTGACGTAAAGGTCTGCCGTCTGCGACCAAGTACCCCCTCTTAATCACCTAGTAAGATTCGTTATTAATTCGATCTGGGAGGATTTCAATAAACGTTTTACGTGAATCTCAATTGTTAAATATACTGTCACGTGTATTAGTGGCCATCTCTGACCTACACAATTTACAGTTCACCTTTCTCACAAACTAGATTTCTCAGTCTTCACTAGTCGTATCCTGCTAACGGAATTAAAGCAATCTCATTGTGGTTAAATCTTCTAATCACATACTAAGTCTTCACAGGCTGACTTTTAATTCTTGTTCAACTATTAACTTCCCGTGGCTACATCCTACAGGCAACTGAATGACTTACATAGTCGTAGCACGGACCACACAGCACAGA
>NW_019728479.1:0-523 GCF_002891405.2 Cryptotermes secundus | reverse complement strand
TAGCCGTGGAACGGACATGGACCTACAGTAAACACATGTCTTGTGTGTGTTGAACCGTGTTCACAGAGCTGTTGCCTGGCAACCCGTCGATTAAATCCGTTACAATATTGTTCTCCCATACATGTCTTGGTCTTCCTACCGTTCTGGATTTCTCAACAATATCCTGTATACATTCCTCTTGTCTTCAATGAGTGCTACATCCCCAGGGAATCTCGTTCTTCTTGGCCTGATCATTCTAATTACATTTGGCAATGAGTTCAAATTATGAAGCTCAAAATATGCATTTTTCCTCCAGCTTCCTATTGTTTCATTCCGAAGGGCAAGCTTTTGGCTGTGAAAGTGTTAATCTGAAATTTCGAACATTTGCGACATGCGATAAGTTTCTCTGCTGCAAGGATTGTCATACAGTATAACGAGCTGTGGATGCCAGCTGTTCAGAGAACCATATTACCGTCATCTTCAGGGTCGAAATGGTTAGAGTGAGGACCTTGAAGATGGAAGCAGCATTATATCCGAATCTTTG
>NW_019728478.1:0-2056 GCF_002891405.2 Cryptotermes secundus | reverse complement strand
CTCTTCTGGGATACAACGCCGTGTAGTCCCTTGAAAGTCAACTGACATTTCGGTGAAATATCGCACTTATCGTCACATAAGTATATTTCCCTTCTTGTATTCTTCCTGAGAATCTAAGCCCAGTTCAGTACCTACATTATGTGCAGTTACTTCAGTATTGAAATGTCTAGGTTTATTTTAATTTAATAAATTATTTGATACACTCTGTGTACTTGTCTAAAATGTGCAAACGTATGTTTTCGTAAACTTGCTTTCTGACATAGTCATTTTCATGACATGGCATAATCAGTCATCAATTATGGCAGGAGAATACATGAAGAGCGTTCGCTTAGGTTTAGATTATTGTACTTGTTGTTCATTAGCTGGATAATCGGTCTCCCTTAAGTGCGTATAATTCGTCCACCGGGCCCTAAAGCTGGGAAAATCTCCCCAAGAGACTTGGCAAACATGCAAGGACATTATTAAACCTCAGCGTAGAACACAAAATATTAAGCCGTTGGGATGACATGAATCGGTGAGCTGGGCTGTATTGATTCCCATCAGGTTCCAGGGGCGAGTTCAGCGAACACGACAAGAAACCTTATAGTTTCATATGAGCAAGAAGTTTCTTGACCAACCGAGCAACTGTTAATTTCGGAAAGACTTCGTACCAGGTAGCTGGTTTGATGCATACCAAGAATGTAAAGGAAGGTATCAGAGTAGGTGGTACCATACAACATGGAGGCAGAATAAAGTGAGGTAAACATTTGGAGGCATGGGGTAGATACAAACATAAACAAATAAAAAGGGTTCCTTTGTGTTAGTATGGTTTCAAAATTTTAATACAGTGGTATACTGTATAAGGGGCGGGCCTTCTTGGCCCTTGCACCGCGACCACAGTGATCTATTGTGCCTCCAGTGGTTTATTAGTAAAATAATAAAGTCGGTGTAAACAAACCCTTCATGTTGATATGTCTTACAGACTCATATCAACACAATAAAATTTAGATATTAGAATCCCTGACTGACAGTACATTTCGGACTGTGCAGCAAAAACGATTAATGAATATGGATTTTAACAAATGAACAACTAAAGGATATATTCACTTCAGCAGTAAACAGGATTATTAACCTTTAAAGACCGAATTTTTTTCCAAACTAAATATAAAAATTCAGTTCGTACCTCACAGGAAACACACTGTGTCTCTGCTACAAAGACCAGCCGGTTAATGCTGTTTAGGAAAACATCCGATGCTTATTGTGAGAATCATATGAAACACACAAACACACTGTGTGAGCAGAATGCAGAATTCTAGTATGTTAAACCAGTTCGTGCATATAGTAACCATTAGGCTTTAAAAGTTTAATATATAATTTAGCGTTGGATCTGATCACAACAACAGAACAATAACTGTTACTTTTATATTTTAAATATATGTGCGTAATAAATGTGCCTACCTCGTAGGAAATCCAGATGCGTTTTAATGACTGCATTTTGGTTGGAATAAAGAAAACTAGCACTCCATAGAGGTGTGCCGTCTATTGGATCACTTACGTGGTTACACAACTGCGTAGCAAAACCACCATCCACCACATAAACCCGACTTTCTAATGCACACATTATTTCATTTTAACTACAATAAATTCATGAAGATTATTGACCATTTCAAGTTGCTCTCCAAAAATACAGAACTGTGTCGACTTCCTTATAAACTGACCATCTTAAGAGAACAACTGAAACAAAAGTTGTATTAATATTATATTATAGCATCCTGTTGCACTTTTCACATAGTATCAGTTCCACAGTCTCACGTGCAACACTAATGTTCTGTACAACTTATTAAAATCTATTCACTTTAATGTTTTACACTACGTGTTTCTACCAATGTGGTCATCATCAAGGGTTAAAAATTATGGATCAGGAAACTGCTTTCTTCTGTATCGTTGCTTCGGTTAGTCCCCTCAGTGCGCATGTATGTCTGTAACATGTATCAATTCTTCTATTAGAATTCATATATGCGAAGTTTGTTGTGTTGTGTCCACAAAGTCCCTTCGGGGTTTTGAAAAATTGTGGCGC
>NW_019728477.1:0-570 GCF_002891405.2 Cryptotermes secundus | reverse complement strand
TTAGTCCCACCCCACTAGCAATAAAAAAATAATAGTATAGCCGATGGACATTAAAGTAGAAGTATGCGAAAAACAGGGTCACGAAACAGCACGAAGCTCTTCATGTGTTGTAATTACAAATGAACACTCATCGACTCTTGTGTTTCACACAAACACACGTTTTCAATTGGAACATTGTTCGTTCCAGCAGCCGGAACCCGGTCTTGCGTTAATAATGTAGCATCTGTGATTTCATTCTGTTGCTATGGTAACTGGAAAACTGAAGGTTTATAATAACAATAATACTCGTAGCTCTTGACAACAGCATTATGACCATTCATGTTTTGAAATTAATTGTCCCATTATTCCCTGCTGGTTTCCCAGAACCCTACACTTCAGTCTGCCTTAATATAAAAGGTCTGTGAATGCATGTGGGCGGGTTACCACGGCAACGAATTTTTTAGCGTTAATCTGTAGCGACAAGTTTTGACGCGACGTAATTCTGTAGGTTACGGCGACAGACGTATTTTGTTTTCTATGTACGAGTATAGCGTAGGTGGTTGAGGCACTATGCTACAAGCCGGAAGGTCG
>NW_019728476.1:0-430 GCF_002891405.2 Cryptotermes secundus | reverse complement strand
ACGATCCCGGCTTCCAAGGGAGCGAAGACAGTACATGCCTTAGACGGCACGGCTACCATGGCCTGCAGGATTGCCACATTACCACTAAAGATTTTCTACCTTGTACACTCTCATTTGATTTCGAGGCACATGAACACACATCGAACTCTAGACATCATATCACGTGCCATATACCAGACTTTAAGCAAACTGCAATACTAGACAGTCTGTAATTATCACTAAAAGGATATGAACTATACTCGTTACCCGTTAATGTAAAATATGTAAGAGCTGAACCTGGCGAAATGGCGGAAGAATAACACGTTTCTGCGCATGACACAGTAGCATTTCAAGCAGGTGTCAACATTCAGCTACATTTCATGTACGTGTTACATGTTCAATTACATATTCTTGCCACTGTGTACTCCAGAAGGCGAGGGGCTTGGGAGAG
>NW_019728475.1:0-589 GCF_002891405.2 Cryptotermes secundus | reverse complement strand
GGATTGGACTTACACACGTGACCTACAAGATTCGAACTCAAGACATGTTACAGTATTAATATTTACAAATTTTGCTGGTAGGTAATGATCGGTTACACATGATGAGGCCATTTGCAGCTGAAACAGTTGTGTAGGGAAGGAGTGATAGAAATAGTTGCATTACTGATGCAAGTATATTGCATATAAAACATATATTAATGCAGCAGGATGCTTAAATGCAATATTGGAGAGATAAAGTTAGTAATTACTAAAAGGCAGTCCAGTTGTTCATAAGAACTACTTGAAAGGGGCCATAACACAGTGAAACACTTTAACAAATCAGGATTTGTGACAGTTAAAATTTTTAGTTGTGTTCAAAGAATAAAGGAACAGATAAAATATGCAATATTATCAGCTCTTTTCAGAAAGTATTCACCATGCAACCCAATTTATCATATTGGCAAAAAAACTATACTGCTTTCAAGGTTTAAATTTTGGATGATAGTACTTTTTGTTGTAAATTCATTAGAAGTGGAGATTCCATTGTGATCATAAAAAGTGTATCAGGTTTTGAAAGGTGTGTAACTATCCATGCACAGGCATGTGAGTA
>NW_019728474.1:0-446 GCF_002891405.2 Cryptotermes secundus | reverse complement strand
CAGGTTTCGTGTCCACTGGGCAGGCCACCGTCTCTTTTTGGGTAAGCGGCATCGATACATCTTCAGGTTTAACCGCGTACACCATCTCCTTGTGGTTGGTATTCGCCCTTTTGTCTCCTTGATGGGTTTTCATGATGGCATCCATCCTTGCCAGCATTTCCTCTTTGTCAGTTTTCCTATCGGCGTCTAATCTGGCCAGGAAATCTTCTTTGTCTTTTTTTCGGTTGGCTTCCATTCTGTCTTCCATCCGCACTCGGTCGGTATCTGCCTTTACTTGGTTTGCGTCTAGTTTTGCCACCGTTTTTTCTTGGCTAGTTCTGATTTCCTTGAGAAGCATTTCCACCATTTGCTGCATCTCCATTTTGTAGCAGTAAGATTCTCTGAGGCGTATTTAAGTTCGAAAAAATTCTGACACCAAATTATCACGTGTGTAAGTTCTAATCCCG
>NW_019728473.1:0-561 GCF_002891405.2 Cryptotermes secundus | reverse complement strand
GAGGGAGGTTGTGTTCACTGACACATGAAGAAAGCGTGTATTGGTAATCCTCTGTGAGGAAAATCATGCGAATATCGGGGTCTTAGAGGGAGGTTGTGTTCACTGACACATGAAGAAAGCGTGTATTGGTAATCCTCTGTGAGGAAAATCATGCGAATATCGGGGTCTTAGAGGGAGGTTGTGTTCACTGACACATGAAGAAAGCTTATATTGGTGTACCTCTCTGAGGAAAATCACGAGAATATCAGGGTCTTAGAGGGAGGTTGTGTTTACTGACACATGAAGAAAACCTATATTGGTAGTAATCTCTCTGAGGAAAATCACGAGAATATCAGGGCCTTAGAAGGAGGTTGTGTTCACTGACACACGAAGAAAGCTTATATTGTTAAACCTCTCTGAGGAAAATCACGAGAATATCAGGGTCTTAGGGGGAGGTTGTGTTCGCTGACACATGAAGAAAGCATATATTGGTAATCCCCTCTGAGGAATGTCATGAGAATATCAGGGCCTTAGTGTGAGGTTTTTTTCACTGACACATGAAGAAAGCTTATATTGGTAATC
>NW_019728472.1:0-420 GCF_002891405.2 Cryptotermes secundus | reverse complement strand
CCGGGAGGGTATTGCCCCAATAGCCTCGGGACTAAGCTGCCGAGGGTACCGACCTGCGTAACCTTGTGGACCTTGCGTCATATTCCGGAAGTTTCTTGAGGATGCAGATGAGAGGCTTCCATGAGTAGCTGAGGCAATGCCCCACTTCTGTTCACATTGTTGGGACCTCAACAATGCTCACTCTCAGTGGTCTCCTTAACAATGCGATCCATGTACGGGGTCTTGGTAGCTTGGATGGAGGTGCTGTGAAGCTGAATGCGGTTGGCTTAGTCTCATCCCACCCAAAGAAACTAAACTGAATACTCATTGTCGCCATCGTCATACTGATTTTCGTATGGTGGAAGGTTATTGGCGCGCTAGAACCAGTGCATGTAAGGGCAGATTGAACAATTTCGCGAATTCCTTCCGTAAGAAAAAAAA
>NW_019728471.1:0-527 GCF_002891405.2 Cryptotermes secundus | reverse complement strand
ACATATACACGGTGCCAAATCCCAGAAAACTGCTTTCTTCAAGTATCTTCCTCTTTGCCACCGTGGCCGAATCGTGTCTGGGACACACCCAGCCCCTAATCTGATGGGTAACCGAGCGGTCGTTCTGCTGGGGTAAAGCTGCTGGAGGGTGAAGGTGACCATTCTCCTCCACATACTTCCACATCTAGAATCAATGAAGTGATGTCTCCTCTGTGGCTGTGTACGTTCGATTGATTTATTTCCGGGTTATGCGTATTACACTGGCTTAAATGTCTCGATTCTAGAATATGGCGTCGGAGTGTAGGTTGTTTGATGAGTAATGACTTTAAAAGAATTTTGGAACGAAGCGGCCATGGCCTAATCGATGTGCCATCCTGACAATTTACTATCCTTGCTTTTGTCTGGAGAGACGGAGAAAACACAAAAATAATTTGTCATGATTGCCTATGTCCTGACTGATACTCGAATCGAACAGCTCTCGAATAAAAGTCTACAGCGTTACCGCTAGACCAACCTGCTCGGTCACG
>NW_019728470.1:0-482 GCF_002891405.2 Cryptotermes secundus | reverse complement strand
ACAGACCCGACCTCTCGTCAGAGAGGACGCCCCAAATGAACAGGAGAGTAACTTTCATATAAAGAAAAAAATCTGGTCATGAAACCCAGTCGGGGCTCGTCAGTCGCAATGTGACTTTGACTTGAAGTCCCAAGTGATTTAGACCTGAGAAAGACTGCGCTGGCAAGAGCAAGCAGCATATATAGAAGACAGACCTGTGACCTCTTTAGAGAGGGCGCCCCAAAAACAAGACCGCAATTGTCAAACAGTAATAAATATCTGGTCATGAGCCCCAGATGGGGCTCGACACCAAGACTTACTGAGTGACTGATCGTCAGTCGCAATGTGACTTTGACTTTGACTTGAGAGAAGAAGACAGCAAGAAGGACAACAGGAAGACAGTATTGGGATAGCCGTCACCGAAGAGAGTTGAGATCCAACCACGGCCAAAGAGAACTGAGACGTCGCATTGAGTACTGGGCTAGAAGACAGGTGATACTGCA
>NW_019728469.1:0-1147 GCF_002891405.2 Cryptotermes secundus | reverse complement strand
TCTACTCCCCTACCCTACCCCTTGGATTCACAAATCCACTGCCTTTTATGACTTCCAGGCGGCCCGCATAGAAGACATCACGTAGAACAGTTAATTGCGGGATATTCGTCGGGCAATAACCATGTGAGCGTGGGAAGCTGAAGAATCTCCACTGTTAGAATCCATTGCTAGGGAACGGCTGTTAATACATAAGGCTGGAAAAAGCTTAGCGGGTGCTGTGATGATCTGTGAATTGTAGAGCTCTGTAATTACTTGTAGTTTCGAGTGGTGAAGAGGATTGGTAAGTAAATCCAATATCCAATCCACACCCGTTCTATGATTTTTTCCTTGGCACTACAGCCCCAGTGGGCCTAGGCCTACCTCCATGAACTTCTCCGTTCACTTCGGTTTTTCTAGATGTTATACATTCGGCAGGACTCCTTGGGCGGGTGATCAGCTCGTCGCAAGGCCTCTACCTCTACACAAACACAGAAAAACGCACACACACAAACTAAACATCCATGCCCTGAGTGGGATTCGAACCCACGATCCCGGTTTCGAAGCGAGCGAAGACAGTACATTTTCGTGGGAAATCCAGAAAGAAAGACACCACTAGGAAGACCTAGACGTAGGGGAAAGGATGGATCTTAGAAGAATTGAATGGGGTGGTACTGACTGGATTTGTCTGGCTTGGGATTGGGAGCAGTGGAGGCTCTTGTGAACACGGTAATAAACTTTGGGGTCCATAAAATGTTGGGATATTCTTGAGTGACTGATTGAATGGGGTCTTCTCAAGGACTCATCTCCATGGAGTTAGTCAATTAATTACTTGGGTGGCTAATTCACGAATATTTCGGGCAGCCGCACACCGACTGCGTCAAGACAAGCATCAAGACATGAGACAAAAGACGCAGTCTTCATTCGTGATTCGTTAGCATGAAGCTGACGTCAGCATCATGACCCAGACCATTGTGCAGCGGTTTTCATAATCTCATTCCTTTCAACTCTGCTCCTTTCTTTACGTCATGTCGCAGACATCGTGTATTGACTGTTACATGTCTTGACGTATGCCGGTATGCGGCCTACCCTGTAGTAAAACTCCAAATAGAAGTTTTTCAGCTTTTCGAAGCCGTAATCTTCTGGGTTCTGATACCATGTGGTTCAACCC
>NW_019728468.1:0-341 GCF_002891405.2 Cryptotermes secundus | reverse complement strand
TTTCCCTGTGCCTCCTTTCCCCTCATCCCATCCCACAACCTCCAATAACTCCGTGGTATTAGTCCATAAATGAACTGTACCGACTGAGCGACCGCCGCTTGTTAGCGAAGTTAGTGCCAACTTTAGCGGATAGAGGGTGTCGCGTGGCCAGCCCAACGAATCCCCACAGCCATTAATTTCGATTTTCTAGTCCAGAGCAGCTACTTTTCCACTCAAGTAGTTCTTCAATTACCTCACGAGGCTGAGTAAACCCCATTCCAGACCCACCATTTTTCAGGAAATCTGGTAGCATCGGCAACCGAACCCGGGATCTCTGGATCTGTAGCCAGGAACTCTGACCA
>NW_019728467.1:0-1428 GCF_002891405.2 Cryptotermes secundus | reverse complement strand
ACATTTAAATTTCTGGACTTGACAACTGAAGTGGTTTGTTGCCCTGGGGCGCCATATATGACGACGGCACGAATCTGTCCGCGTCAGGAGAACTGTAAGATAAATTTCCCCTGTACTCTAAGCCCAATAGACCACTGCAGGTCGCGGTACAAGGGCCGAGGAGGCCTACCCCTCATCCATTCATTCATTCCCCTGTACTTAATTAATTAAGCACCATGCCATGAAGACGTAAAGGAGAGAGTTGCTGTAATGCGCTACCATTCTTGACCTCGGCACTAGATGGAGATTTGTGGTCAGCTTCACGTCCCATCCGCTTTACTCCCGTGGATATAGCCCCTAGTACCCATTAGAGTGTAGGTTGGGTGGGTGTTATAGGCTCCGAGGCTATATGACTCGACGGTGCTCTGTTCAGTGAGTGAGTACAGAGCAATTGAGGGTTCAACTGTGGAGTGTTAACCGGTAAGTAACAGAAGCGGAAGAACCTCCATTGCTAAGATTCGTTACCAGGAAACGTCTAGTAAAGACATTGCAGAGGGACAGCCATTATGGAGAGCTGTTACCAAGTAAAAACTAATGACTATAGACTGAGAAGACTTGAGTGTGGAGTGATTTGTAGTGTGGAAATCAGTAATAGTGTAATAATTATTTGTAGTTACAACCTGTAAGTGGACAATAAATCTATTCACCAATACTAACCCCGTCTATAGTCACTAAAACACGTGACAATATTATCGCAGGTTACTAGGAAGCTGGTAACTGAAACCCACGCGATATGGGAGAGATAAAGCCCGACAGGAAAGACTAGAAACTGTGACTAGGAAACGGCCCTTTTCAGAGCCACAGTATTCTTCATCGCATTCCTCATGGTCTGACTGACCATCTCACCCTACACACGTCAACCCTGAGGACGGAGGCAACATATTCCTCCGAAATATCGCATAGGAGACAACAGGGTGTCACTACTCAAAGATCGCAACCTGAACCCCCTTCAACATCTAACGAATTTCTGCGTCGACCTGAATTTACAGATACCTTAGCCAAACTCCTACACACATGTCTGCATTGCAGTCAGGTACTTCAGTCATTGTCGCCGAGCAGTGGCAAGTACAAAGCATAACTGGTGTTTTCATTTAACTTACTGTACCATAATTCAACTGGTTATGGGGCGTATTTCTCACCGCAGAGATTACAGTTCAGTTCCTGGTCACTTTAATATGAAATTTGCAGTGAAATAAGTGGCACTGAAGAATTTCCACAGTCATTTACGATTTTCCCCTGCTAGGCATCATTCCATCATTGTCTCATATTCATGCATCAGCGCCTCCTGTCCAGGCAACGCGTCATTTTCACAGTACTTTTCGGTCGCGCGAAATTTCTCGTAAGAAACGCATAATCGAAAATCTGAAAGGAATGAATATATTGAAAATG
>NW_019728466.1:0-619 GCF_002891405.2 Cryptotermes secundus | reverse complement strand
TGAATATCTTTGTCAAGAGTAATCCAGAATTTAATCATCACATAGATGTAAAATGATCATTGTATAGGATGGGATATAAAATGCTGTGCAACTAGAATCTAAATTCTCTTAGCATGTCTTGTCCATATACAGAGCCACTGTTGGTGGTTTTGAACTTTTCGTAAAAATGGAGGGATAAATTATTTTCACAAAGCTAAACCAGAGTTTGTCACTGGGGTGACATAAATACAATTACCTTATTGAAAGTTGCCACGAGCTGTCTCAACTAACTACAAACCTTTCTTTCTATCTCCTAGAGCTACTTACACATATTACTGACTGTTGTGTTGTGACAGTGTTTAGTAAGAAATAATAACTACAGACTTCTTATAGTCTTACATTATAGTTGATTTCCCTCAGTAATTGAAAATTACTCAAGTATGGAGACCAGTAATATTTTTATAGACAGCTCTAGGAAAGGTAGTATTTATGTAGATCCATTGATAGGTAGATTGTCTGATCATGTTGGTGAAGTCCTAGTTATTAAAAATGTAGGATCAGTTTTACATTATCATAGTTGTGAGATTAAAACTAGATTTATGAACAGTGACATTGCTAAAGAATTTACGACACATTCATG
>NW_019728465.1:0-947 GCF_002891405.2 Cryptotermes secundus | reverse complement strand
GTCATTTCTGGTTGACTCACAGAAATTTTTAAACTCAAGTACTCTCCGATTTCTATTTCAGATGCTGTAGAAGCGAATATTGTGTTTCAGAAATGTAGGTAGGAGCAGAAGGCATCCGGTATTTTATGAACTTTTTGCCAGAGTAGGGAATTCCATTTTGTTATACCATTATACCAGATAAGTAGATTTTGTAAAATATCAAAAATAGTGAATGCAATAATTTTTCCTTTCTAAATTATAATCGGAAGGCAAAACTAATACCTTAGACCCTCTGATCAGGCCTCGTGTGCCAGAATATATCCGTGGAACACAGTTTGAGGAATACTCTTCTAACCTATAATGCCGTGTGTTCCTAGGAGACAGAGCTCATCAGAATAACAGACAAATGCATAGCCTACACACAACTGCATCAGGAAAAATTCAGCTATACGAAACTTTTAGATTTGATGCTCTCACTATGGTGGCTAAGAAAAGTTGTACTCTATAACACTTTCTAGTCCGGTGAAAACCGACGTTTCGGGGGAACATAGACTCCATCTACAGAATAGAATGTGGAAGGGATATTTGTAGTATATTTTATGACGTTACAGCATCGAAAGATGGATGAATTTGAAAGTATTCGAAAGGAAGCTCTCGTGTCATAGTCAGGGTATCATTCCGGAAAAAAAGTCAGCATAGCAGGTACCCCGGCCGAGATTCGAACTGGACATGTTGAGAGTGCAACGCTCCACGTTACAGCCGTACCAAGTTTAAGAGATTTCTCGGGAAACCCAGTCCACTATTGGACATCAGTATCAGAGCTGCTCATAAAGAAACGGGCTGTTAAGGCGTCGGGTAAGTTTTACTGATACTAACTTCTGTGAACAGGGTAAGGAAATATGAGTTCTACACAAGTCGCGTAACGCAGGCAATAGGTTTCCCTAACTCAGAATGCTGTTTGTGTGGCC
>NW_019728464.1:0-859 GCF_002891405.2 Cryptotermes secundus | reverse complement strand
TCCTGGATGCTGCATCAGCAATGTCAACAGTTTACAAAGGCGCTTCCAGGGACCGATGAATACGTGGATGTCGAAGTACACAGCTACAACGTTTATAATTAAGGATTCCTGTCTCCTCTGATGCGACTCCACACGGGTACCAACATTTCGGAGAAACTTACTACGTATATTGCCATTTCTCAACCTACACAGGCGCCATTTTGTCCACCACAAATCCCAATTGACCCGGGACGCTGCGATGGGAAGTCAGCGACTAACCGCTTGAGCTATGGCGCAGCATTTAACCAGGAATACTTCAACATCATCATCATCATCAGTAATCTGTCAGACGACAGGGCCACAGTCTCTTCCAAAACAATTCCTCCACTTAATGAGATCTAGAGCTTTCTCCTTCAAATGACAGTATCCTCTTCTGTCCCCAAGGTCATCCAGCATCTTCTTACGTCTTCTTCCTCGTCTTCTTGTCACTTCTATCCGCCCCTCTATCTTTCCTTCAATAACTTCTTTTAGAAGGCAGTTACTGCATAAAATATGACCAATCCAATTAGCCTTCCGTTTTCTTATTTCTATCACAAATTATCTATTTCAATATCCTTACAGAAAATAATACAAAGATAGATAAACCACTTAAGAACTACTTCAGGACTACGAACTCTTGATGTACAAGTTTTTTTTTTTTCCAAACTGCGCTTGCGCCTAAGCAGCAATCCGTCAAGTCTTGCGAGCGAATGTAGCTGTTACTATCAACACCTGCTCCATTTTGTGACGAGTCAGAGCGTCCATTTTCCTTCCATCCCACATTCTCGTTCAATCTAGGAAAGTAACACTGAAATCATGTCGTCACCGAGGAGCACTGTCG
>NW_019728463.1:432-515 GCF_002891405.2 Cryptotermes secundus | reverse complement strand
ACCTGGTCATGGAAATATAGCTTAGAATCAATAAAAACTCCCAGGCCTTTTACAGAATCCGTCCGGGCTATTGACGTTTGAAA
>NW_019728463.1:0-315 GCF_002891405.2 Cryptotermes secundus | reverse complement strand
TAATGTCAATTATTTTGGGAAAGATTTCACTCTACGTTTAGGAAATCTAACAGTATCTGCGACGATTTACGCAATATTTCAGGAAATTTCAATAAATTTTCAACAATTCGAAGGTAATTTACAGAATTTTTAATGAACTCGGAAAAATTTCATCAAGATCTATATAACTTTACATAAAATTCTTAACTTCTTCAAGTTAAAATAAAGAGTTTCTACCAATTCATAAAATGGTTCATTCTAAATAACGAATTCCTTTAAATTTTTGATAAATACTATAAAAAATTTATCAATTTTAATAAAATTTTCATTCAATCA
>NW_019728462.1:0-514 GCF_002891405.2 Cryptotermes secundus | reverse complement strand
CTGAAAAATTTCCCAGCATTTTATGGAACCCGAAGGTTCATTACCCTACNCATTACCCTACTCACAAGAGCCCTCCACTGGTCCCTATCCTGAGCCAGATCAATCCACTCCATCACATTCTCTCTCTCTCTCTCTCTCTCTCTCTAAGATCCTATACATCTGACATTTAATGTACCAAATCTCATATCTATTCTCTTTAGCTTAGGCCGTTTATCCAGAGGATCCGTCCAGGTCCGAGGCTTTGTGTTCATTTTCGTAACAAAGTTATTTTTTAGGATGAGTTGTTAGCGCGCCCAAGCTGGAGGACCACCCCTTGTCAGCTGTCCGCGACTGCTTATTCAGTATATTCGCGGTTTCTCTCCAATTTGTTGTATTATAAACGAAAGCCTCATGTTAGAAATGGAGGTATTCAGAATAATTCATCTAATCTTCCTGCCTAGTAAACCACATAAGAACTACCTCACATGCATCGTGGCACACGCTTTCTGAAGCGCACACAGGAAGCAGGTGAGTT
>NW_019728461.1:0-520 GCF_002891405.2 Cryptotermes secundus | reverse complement strand
GCAAGTTAGCAAAATGCAAATTTAGAAATGTGGCATGCTAGCAACTCAAAGNCTAGTGAGCTAGCAACGCAAAAAAGCAAGAAAACAAGGCAAACAAGCCAGCAACGCAAAACTCTCTAGCTAGAAACGTAAAGCTAGCAAGCTAGAAACGCCAAGCTACCAAGGTAGCAACGCAAATCTAACAAGCTTGCCACGCAAACCTAGCAACGCAAAGCTAGCAAGTTAGAAAAGCAAAGCTAGCAAGCCTGCAACGCAATGCTAGCAAGCAAGAAACGGAATGCTAGCAAGGTAAGAACGCAAAGATATCGAGCTAGCCACACAAATCTAGCAAGCTAGCAACGAAAATGTGGCATGTTAACCAAGCAAACAAGCATGCTGGCAACGCAAATCTGGGAAGTTAGCAACGAAGGGTTGCAAGCTAGCAAAATTAGCAACGCAATGCTATCAAGCTAGCAACGCAAAGCTAGCAAGATAGCAAATGCAAATCTAGCAAGCTAGCAAGCTAGCAACGTAAACCTAT
>NW_019728460.1:0-1466 GCF_002891405.2 Cryptotermes secundus | reverse complement strand
ATATCAAGCAAGCTAGCAACGGAAAGCTAGCAAGCTAGCATCGCAAATCTGGAAAGCTAGCAACGCATAGCTGGAAAGATAACACCGCAAACCTAGCAATCTAGAAACGCAAAGCAGGCTAGTTAGCAACGCAAAGCTGGCGAGATAGCAACGCAAATCTAGCAAGCTACAAATCATCTAACAAGCTAGGAAACTAATAACGCAAACATAGCAAGATAGCATCTCAAAGCTTGCAAGCTAGCAACGCAAAGATAGCAAATCTGCAACGCAAAACTAGCAAGGTTGCAATGCAAAGCTAGCAAGCTAGATACGAAAATCAGGCAAGATAGCAAACTAGCAACGAAAAGCTAGCAACGAAAATCTAGGGAGTTAGCAACGCAAAGCTATCAAGCTAGCAAAGCAAAGCTACCAAGCTAGAAACGCAAAGCTAGCAAACTAGCAATTCAAAGATAGCAAGATAGCAACGCAAAGCTAGCAAGCTACCAAAGCATAGCTAGCAAGAAAGCAATGCAAAGCTGGCAAGCTAGCAAAGCAAACCTAGAAACCTAGCAACGCACGGCTGGCAAGTTAGAAACGCACACCTGGCAAGATAGCAACGCAAAGCTGGCAAGCATGGAACGCAAAGCTAGCATGCTAGCAAAGCAAAACTAGCAAGCTAGCAACGCAAAGCTAGCAAGCTAGCAACGCAATATTAGGAAACTAGCAACGCAAAGCTAGCAAGGTTGTAAACCAAAGGTAGGAAGCTAGCAAACCATAAAGCAAAGGTAGTAAGCCAGCAAAGCAAAGCTAGCAAGTTAAAAAATCAAAAATAGCAAGCTAGCAAATAAGCTAGCAAGCTAGGACGCAAATCTAGCAAGCTAACAACGCAAAGCCAACAAGATAACAACTCAAAACTAGCAAGCTAGCAACGCAAACCATGCAAGCTAGCAACGCAAAGCTACCAAGATAGGAACGCCAAGCTTGCAAGCTAGCAACGCATAGCTGGCAAGCTGGCAACGCAAAGCTTTCAAGATAGCAACGAAAGCTATCAAGCTAGCAACGCATATCTAGAAATCTAGCAAGCTAGCAACGCAAACATACCTAGCTAGCAACGCATAGCTAGCAAGCTAGCAACGCCAAGCTAGCAATGTAACAACGCAAATCTATCAAGATGGTAACGCAAGGCTAGCAAGCTAGGAAAGAAAGCTACCAAGCTAGCAACGTAAAGCTTGAAAGCTGGCCCCGCAAATTTAGCAAGCTAACAACGCAAAGCTAGCAAGCAAGAAACGTAAAGCAAGCAAGCAAGCAACGCAAAGCTAACAAGCTAGAAAAGTAAAGCTAGCAAGTAGCAACGCAAATCTACCAAGCTAGCCACGCATATCTACCAAGCTAGCAACGAAAAGCTAGCATGCAAGCAACGCAACGCTAGCACGCTAACAACGAAAAATTTGCAAGCTAGCAACGCAAAGCTAGCAAGCTAGCAACGG
>NW_019728459.1:0-728 GCF_002891405.2 Cryptotermes secundus | reverse complement strand
TCTACTGCCTGAAGAATCTCTGGAAGTTCTGAAGCGAATGCCAAGCAGTGGTTACTTCATCTTAGGAATCAAGTCAAAGTCACAGGGGCTTAAGTCCAGAGAGTATGGTGGATTGTACAGTACTTCCCAGCCCCATCGATCGAACAAATCAGCCACAGCTTGCGCTGCATGCAGCTGAGCACTGTCCTGCAAAATGACGGTGGGTTCTGCAGAAAGTGTCGCCACTTCTTTCTCAAAGCTGGTTGCAGGTTGTGTTCCAAAAATGAACAGTAATACTGCACACTGATGGTCTGCTGTCGGGGAATGGTATGTGTTAGGATACCACCATCACAGTCGTACATGAGAATCACCGCAACTTTCACATTGCTGGAGTTCTGACGAACTTTTGATTTTCGTGGTGATCCATAACGACGCCATTTGTTTGATTGGCGTTTCATTTGTGGCTCGTACGATTTGGCCTGTCTCATCCAGCGTAATGATATGGCATATGAAAGCCTCTCCTTCATGCTCATAGCGCTCGAAGTGGTCATGAGCAGCGTCATATCGTAGCCATTTCTGTCAAATCATGCGGAACCCATCATGATGCAATTTTTTTCATGCCCAGGTGTTCCTTCAGAATGTGAAGCATATTTGAAAGCACTAATCCTGTCTCTCGGGCCAGCTTACAAATCGTATAGCATCGATCACTCTCCAGTAACGTGAAAAGAGCATACACTTCTTCTTCACTG
>NW_019728458.1:0-397 GCF_002891405.2 Cryptotermes secundus | reverse complement strand
AAGGCGAAAGATTTATACGTATTGAAGGGAAACCAGAGTATTGACTGTTTGCTTGAAGCAACATAGTAAGCGCTTAACATCATCAAGAGTACTTGGGATATAATAAGGAACAGACGAAAATAACATTTTTTGTTATAATGGTGAAAATTTGAATGATGTGGTTGTTACTGGGGTAATTATTTGCAAGTTATAATTATAGTAAATAGTTTTTTCAGCCTCTCTGTACAGTCTCCTGCATTTACATACATTCTGTTTGCCTGCTCGACAATTCGGCAAGCCCCATTCCTGTTCGTTCCAACACATGGATCAGCCAGCCACCTAACGGCATTTTGCTGTACGAATGTACCCATAGGATATGCGTATTCCGTGTTGATTATGAACCACTCTGAAAGAGGTT
>NW_019728457.1:0-391 GCF_002891405.2 Cryptotermes secundus | reverse complement strand
CTAGCTTTGCTTTTGTAGCTTGCTTGCTTTGTGTTGCTAGCTTGCAACATTCCTTTGCTAGCTTGCTATCTTTGCGATGCAAGCTTGCTAGATTTGCGTTGCTAACTTGATAGCTTCGCGTTGCTATCTTGATAGTTCTACGTTACTTGCTTGCTTGCTTGCTTGCTTTGCGCATATTGTTTGGTACTTTTGCGTGGATGGCTTGCTAGCTTTTCGTTGCTAGCATGCTAGATTTGCGTTGCTAGCGTTTTAGCTTTGCGTTGCAGGCATTTTAGCTTTGCGTTGCTAGCTTTCTAGTTTACGTCGCAAGATTGCTAGCTTGGAGTAGCTATCTTTCTATCTTTGAGTTGCGATCTTGCTAGCTTTGCGTTCCTCGCTTGCAAGCTTTGCA
>NW_019728456.1:374-518 GCF_002891405.2 Cryptotermes secundus | reverse complement strand
TCCTCTCATTTTTCCTGCGCCATCACATATCTCATACATAGCTGGGGTATGAAATTTCGAATAACATACGGTCCATCAAAAGGCCGTCTAAACTTTCCTATGACGCCTTGTAGTGCGTTCGAAGTCGGTTGACACTAATACTTC
>NW_019728456.1:0-347 GCF_002891405.2 Cryptotermes secundus | reverse complement strand
TACGCTGATTTTTCTGTCGTTTTTCATTTCTTTTATTTGCCTTAAGTTTTGCCTTTGCATAGGCTTTCATCAATTTGATAGGTAATGAATCTTCTTTCTGTAATTGATCCTCATCTTTATGCAGTATTTCCCTAAAGATATCAGGCTTCATACAACCCTTCATCAATTCCATGGGTGCATAACCTGTGGCATTGCATGTAGTAGAATTTAACAAATTCTCAATGTATGGCATCAATTCAGGCCATTTCCTGTGAGCTGTATTACAATTAATTCTGAAATATTTCCCTAATTCTTTCATAATTCTTGTTATGCCCCAAAATTCGAGATAGTAGAAGAAGCCACGGCCC
>NW_019728455.1:0-511 GCF_002891405.2 Cryptotermes secundus | reverse complement strand
AGTGATTCACTACGCCATGAAGATGTATATTGGTTCTTCTTGGTGCTGATTGGTCAGCTTCCCTCTCCCCTCCCTTAGGGAAAGACCCCCGGCTGCAGATTGCATAGGGAACTTCATGGGACCCAGAGCCGATCTAGACAATGTGAAGAAGAAAAATATATCTTGCTCCTGCCTGAAATCGAACCCTGAGTCCTTGGTCGTCCAGCTTGTAGCTAGTCACTTACTGAGCTCTCCCCTTCCTACTCAATGTATTGTCACGTATATGGGGTTAGCGTGACGAATAATTGTGGGTTCTGGAGTTGATGATTGGATTTATTAACACGTTCGTTTACAATTTTTCATAATCACACTTAACTGTACCGCTGTCGCTAACCTACCAACTTCACAAATCACTAGGACACACACCGTCCTCGTGCTCTCACTACTATCAGTCTTGAGTCTGAGTCTTATGTTACAACCGACGGTCAGTCGGTCAGCCTGTCTTGGAATAAAGCACCAATGTGGGGCGTAC
>NW_019728454.1:0-488 GCF_002891405.2 Cryptotermes secundus | reverse complement strand
GTCGCTTTTATCCGAACACTTTCCAGCTTAATCCTTCACCAATAATTCAATGTATAATTTGACTGGTTACGGGCTGCATGATCGAAGGGTCGGAGTTCCGAGTCCCGGCAGGGACAAGAATTTCTTCTTCTCCATGTCGTCCAGACCGTCCCTGGGCCCACCAACCTCCTGTCCAAAGTGTACCAGGGGCACTTTCCCCTGGAGTAAAGCGGTTGGGGCGTGAAGCTGACCACTCACTCCTAACTAGTGCCGAGGTCAAGAAAATGTGGATCTATACATCCATTCCCCTATATGCCTTGATTATGTAGTGCTTAATTAGTTAAGCACAGGGATATCTTTACGTCTTTAAAGTCTCGATGCTGATCGAGCAGCCTGACAACCCACACGAGACTGAACGCTGTTAGATAAGAGGCAGCAGGCTCCTCCGAAACGTCGGTGCAGTCTACCGGAATACAAGGCACCAGATCCAGAATATAGTAATCTTCGTT
>NW_019728453.1:0-442 GCF_002891405.2 Cryptotermes secundus | reverse complement strand
AACATTAGTCATGGTTCAGCACACCACACTGTGCATGATGTGCTCTGGTTCCACAAAGTGTCTGCAAGATGGGTGCCACAGCAGCTGACTCCTGAATTAAAAGACCGACGTATTGATGCTTGTGATGAACTTCTGCGGTGCTTTGAAAAAGAAGGTGATGACTTCCTTGCAAGAATCGTTACTGGGGACAAAACCTGGGTTCACTTTCACCAACCGGAAACGAAGAGAGCGAGCAAGGAATGGCGCCATTGCTCAGCTCCAAAACTGAAGAAGTTTTGAACACAGCCATCAGCAGGGAAGGTTATGCTGACTCTATTTTGGGACAAAAAATGCATCATCTTGGAGCGCTACACACCTAGAGGGGCCACTGTCACCAGTGCATCATACTCAGATCTCATAAAAAATCATCTTTGGCCTGCAATCCAATCAAAGCGATGTGGAT
>NW_019728452.1:0-430 GCF_002891405.2 Cryptotermes secundus | reverse complement strand
ATGTAACGATCTCGCTGCAGTGGGAACTGGCCAATGTAAGAAGGCGAAAGGTGACTAATGACGTGTTATATTTACGTGCAATTTGTAAAAGGAAATTAATGTGAAAAGTAGTGTTGGGATTTTGTAGAGGGTAGACTGGCCGATTATAGGATTGTCTTGTGATTTGCAAACTTTGAATCATAAATGGCATTCCGAAATAAATATGGGAGACTCGAAATTGCAAAATAAATGCCAATGATGGTGTCCGTGGATATTAATTTTGTATTTAGGGACATAGGCTATGGGAAACTTTCCACATCAGTGATGTAGGTTGAGAAAGGAAGGGTTATAATCAGGACCCGGATTTTGATGATCTGTCATTTTTTCCCCCTTGTATCCTATGCGGTGCTCTTAAATATATAAATCTTTGATATGAGCTGCTGGTTACAGA
>NW_019728451.1:0-479 GCF_002891405.2 Cryptotermes secundus | reverse complement strand
CCCAATTTGGGCCTTGGACTACCTCCATGAAACTCTCCCGTTTCACTTCNGGTTTACTAGATCTTAGACATTCGGCAGGACTCCTTGGGCGGGTGATCAGCTCATCGCAGGGCCTCTACCTATACACAAACATAAAAAAACGCACTTACACGCACAAACACCAAACGTCCATGCCCTGAGTGGAATTCGAACCCAATATCCCAGCGTCCGAGCGAGCGAAGACAGTTCATGCCTTAGACCGCGCGACTACCGTGACCGGCCAACACAGTCTTAACTGTGTTTAAAAAAATTTTTTATTAACCTAATTATCAGGTAAGTGGAGAACGTTCATTCTTCGAACAGAGTCAGCTTTAAGGCTGTGTGTGACTACACTACAGTCGAAAGAAGCACTAATTCACCCCTTCATGTTTTGCGTGTTGCCTGCTCTGCTTTGTTTTTATGGGCCACTTCACGCTGCTGTCGGTAGCTGTGCTGTATGG
>NW_019728450.1:315-538 GCF_002891405.2 Cryptotermes secundus | reverse complement strand
TCCATGAGCTGAGAATCGTTGTATTGCTTGATTACATATTTATATTGTCTAAATAAGGCACTGACAACAACAATTTGAAGTACTGGAAGTCTGCAATACGCAAGCAGTTTATGCTGTTTCTTCCTGTAACTCCTTTTATAATCGTAAACATTTCAATACGCCCGATACCATTCGCTTTCATTTACTTCGATATCTAGTTTGCACGCTATCACTCACAACCTAG
>NW_019728450.1:0-297 GCF_002891405.2 Cryptotermes secundus | reverse complement strand
AGTGGTTCCATGTTCTGGCTCAATAGCACTGAGTCATTAAAATCAAAATCTGAAAATACATTTTAAATCTATCAATACATTTGTATACATACGTGTGTAATGCAGCTGTAATCTTATTAAGCGCCATCTTAATGGACAGACCTTCCACGTTCCTCAAAATATATCATTGGGTTAAACGCTTTTCTTTAGTTCACACTGAAACATTAAATACAGATTCAAATAACAGTCATAGCACAGTCTTGAAACTACGCTACATTTCAGTAGAAATGTTCAACACACAGATCTAACATAGATGTA
>NW_019728449.1:0-1057 GCF_002891405.2 Cryptotermes secundus | reverse complement strand
TTTCACGGCGGTGACTATGAAGAATGTCTTCTGGGATGTAGCGCCGTGTAGATCTTGTGCAGACTACAGCCACCTGCTCACGTTGGAAGCTCGTTCACGGATTTTTCTAGCTTGAAGATGGAGGCGGTACGTTCATCCGAAACGTCTGTTTGCACAATATGTACATAGCGCCACACCCAAGAAGACGGAATTCTTAAAGAATTATGAACTCCGAAAAATGCAATTCACGAGAACTGCCTAGTTCTTTCCTTCCGCTTGTGAACAGACGAATGCATGGAAGCGAGGAGTCTGCTGGGACGTGATTAAGCACGGCTTTCGTCAGAACATATCGAGTTTTGATCGATCGGTTGTCATGCCAGGTCACCAGAGGAGAGATTCTACATCAGTTTCATGATGTCATGACAAAGGCAGTCTCGTTCCTCCTTTCTTACACGCATATAACAAAAGCTAAGAGATAAGTTGCCACGCTATCATACCGACTATGTTTGTCTAGCAGTAACTCTATGGAAATTTTAGTGGAGGTGCTCGGTTCGAATCTGGACGCGATACCGCCTATCCTGACTGAGGTTTTCTGTTGTTTTCCTCCAGACAAGTGCCGGGAAAATGCCTCGGAGTAGGCCACGGCCATTTCCTTACAATTTTTTTTTTCCGATTTGTCATTTCTTCAGTCATCCTACAATTCGACGTCGTACAGTCCGGATACTAGCAGTAGTAACATGTACGGGATCTTTCAAACATTGAGGGAAGCAGGAAACAATAGTCCTTCAAAGTGTAGTAATTATTCAGCTGTTCAAAATAATCACCGCCTTTTATGGGACCTGTAGTTTCATTACCGCGTAAATAAGAGACCGTATCATGTTTTCACAGCAAGTTTCATAAACCCTTCACGTAACACTTAGCCGGTGACAGTAGCCGAGAGGTGTCTCGAGCCCTCTCGAACACTAGGGTCGTGGTTTCGAATCCCACTCAAGGTATGGATGTTTATCAACATTTATTTTGCTTTTGTGTTGTCCTGTGCAGGTACCAGCCTTTCGAGAGGCTGATCTCCCATCCAAGG
>NW_019728448.1:0-640 GCF_002891405.2 Cryptotermes secundus | reverse complement strand
TGTCCATTTGCTTAAATAGTTAAGCACTATGCCATGAAAACATGGGGGATTCGAGATATAGCCCCCCCCCCCATTCTTCAATTCGGCACTAGACGGAAAGGAGTGGTCAGCTTAACGCCACGGTCCCTTTATCCATACTGGAAGAGCCCCAGGTACGAATTGGACAGGAGGCTGGTTGGGACCAGAATCGGATTGGACAACATGGGGACCAGAAAAATCATGCTCCTACTGAGACTAGAACTCCGAATCCTTGGCTCTCCAGTTCATGTAAGTCATTAGCCTTGTACAGTCTACTGAATTGCTGCTGGTTCTGGCCAGCAAAGTCATTCTTAGTATCAGGCGCCATCTTCTATATTTGGATGTTTTCGACTAGTGGTTCAGTTTGCAGCTACCTGCTCACGCTGGTTCCTCACTCGTGGATTTTCTGCCCTGAAGATAGATGCGGTATGTTCCTCCGAAACGTCGAATTCGTCGATGATAACATCCCCATAGAAGAACATTGTAACATTTGAGGTTTTCACGGCAGTGAATAAGAAGACTGCCGTCTTCTAGGATATGGGGCAGTGTAGATCCTGCTTGAACCGACGTTTCGGACGAACATATCGCCTTCATATTCAGAGTAGAGAAATCCGCGAACGAG
>NW_019728447.1:0-434 GCF_002891405.2 Cryptotermes secundus | reverse complement strand
AGTAAGCGGATCCTGAAGATGGAGGCAATATATTTCTTCGAAACACAAGTAAACTTCTGCCACATCTGTAACACCTCATAAGATAGTACTAGAGGCCAGTGCAAGATCCAGACAACAGTGGAAGTTTCGTTACCCAGACGGAGTCAAATGCGTGAACTTTTGTAATCTAGTGAAATTGTAACAGAGACGTTTAATAAATCCAATCACTCAAATCTAGAACTCACAGTATCAGTCACGTGAACACCCCTACACGTGACAATATTTATATGTTTCCATTTCTTCCTGATGATAGTTATAACATCTTTTCTTTTAATGGGGCATCTCTCCGATGAGTACCCTATGCATCAGTCGCTTGCAGGTACATCCATTAAGGAACGCATATAAACACTTTACGAAACAAAGTCCTTGTTTTTTATATAACTTCGCTATTTGAA
>NW_019728446.1:0-250 GCF_002891405.2 Cryptotermes secundus | reverse complement strand
CTGCTGTAGTTGTGGAAAAGTTGTATTTTTCATATATTGTGCGTTACACACATTGTATCTATATGTATTTTAACACTCAAAACACCCATTGTGATAGTAGTTTCCCAAAAGTATCGATGTCCCTCTGATGATGGTCTACAGGGACCAAAACATGTAAGTGTGATAAGTTTTCAAGTAGTAAAAACTTCCGTAGTCACAATGGATGGAGTTGTTTTGTCTTTGTAATAAATGCTAAGTTATGAAATGACTG
>NW_019728445.1:0-1160 GCF_002891405.2 Cryptotermes secundus | reverse complement strand
AGGCCTAGGCCCAAATTGGGGCTGTAGCGCCATAGAAAAAAAAAGTTTACCAAATTACGCTTTGCATATTGCATCTTTCCACTTATGTAAACACTGCAATGTCTCCCAATTCGTCTGCTCTAATAACTTTGCGCATTCTTCCTCAAGTCTTGCTGCTTAAATCGTAATTTCCTAGGCTCTCTTTGGCTGCAGGGCTCCTAGGCCATACTGATGTTCATAATTCCATCCACGTTTTCTGAAGATGCAAATCCCTTTGAGATTTCAAGGTCATACCCTTCTTTTTACTGTGTGTCATGTATATTCGTAAGATCGTATTTCTCCACCTAAATTTTCGTGTTACGCCTTTACTTGCTGACTGTCTTTCCCTAATTTGTGTAACCATCAGTATCCAATCAGCTCCTATACAAGATCGGTTTGGAATTATCTCATATTTATACCTTTGTACCAAAATGTGGTACGAGTCGGGATAGTATGGTTGGTATAGCGACAGCTCATTCAAGTGAAAGGCCCAGTGTAACATTTCCTAAGATGCTGGTACATTTGGTGAGAGATTATCAGACCAGGTCAACCCCAAACCAGAGACCCTCCCCATAACGGCTGTCAACGATTCTTTTCACTAGCTCTACAGCCCCCTTGGGCCCTGGTCTCAATTTTTTTTTGTTTCATGATCATTTTACAGACGGTATGACTCATTGGACGAGTTATCAGCTCGTCGCAAGACCTCTACGTCAACACAGGACAACACAAACACATATAAATACCAAACACCCATGTCTTGTGTGGGTATTCAAACCCACGATAACGGCGTCCAAGCGAGCGAAGACAGTTCGTGCTTAAGACCGCTCGGCTAACGTGACCGGAGCTGTCAACGATTTCCTATTCAATAATTCCCAGCAACCCCCCATATCTGGAGACCTCCCTCTTCTCCGCAACCTAGGGATCCATGCCATCATACAGGACCCTCGTAACACGGCGGAATTTACACGGCAATGAAGGCCTATGCCCCGAAACTGCATCTCATGTCACAGTCAGCCAAAGCGAATGCAATAATAATGAGGGTTTAGAAGAATTCTGCATTCAGTCTTAAGCTTCAGTCTTATACTGGAGAGAACACGGTAAAGATATTCGTTATGACGTATGGATTTCCACAGGCTTGGAAT
>NW_019728444.1:2077-2647 GCF_002891405.2 Cryptotermes secundus | reverse complement strand
AGAGAGAGAGAGAAAATGTACGCCTCCGTATAATTAGCTCCTGCGTATCAATCAGACATATTTGTTTCGTCGGCCATTTTACGACACAGTAATAACTACAGAGGTTATGTGCAGCTGAATGTGATATGACAGGATTATTACTGATGGCGAGTGGGAGATGTTGGCAGTAATGGTCGTAGTATATTGTAAGATGTCATCCAGCCGAGAACAGCAAACACCAGTTATTTTTATCAATAATACAGAAAAGTCAGACTGAACCAGATTTAACAGACCATAAAATTTTGTTGTAACATTCACATCTTTTCTGAATACTGGATATTGGTCAATATTCAGGAGTCAGACTGGGTATCTCCTAAATACGAAAAAAATGCCCTAAAACCTCACACTTTTTACCGAAAATTATAGTTGACTTTTCTTTCGTAAAATTCGAGAGAATCCTGCAAAACTTCTCGCTTGGAAAATAAAGTAAAGCTATATCTGCATTTAGCAAGAAGAAGATTTTTTTTTACCAGCAAATTGGACTTAAATTTGAGAAAGAAACTAGTGAAATGCTACATTTGGAGCATAGCT
>NW_019728444.1:0-1883 GCF_002891405.2 Cryptotermes secundus | reverse complement strand
GACCTTGGGGACAGAAGAGGATATTCTCATTTGAAGGAGAAAGCTCTAGATCGCATCAAGTGGAGGAACTGTTTTGGAAGAGACTGTGGACCTGTCGTCTGACAGATTACTCATGAATGAATGAATATCTGTAACAGGCCATGGAGGCCCATAGGGTTGTGATATGGTGAGGGTTCCACATTATCCAGACAGTCGGGTCACAGATGGAGGTAAGGTTGTCAGCCTTACGCGCCGGCTGCCGTTTACCCCCCAGGAAGATTCCTGGTACTCATTTTTGTTAGAGGCTGTGTCGACCTGAGGGCCATAGTGCGGCTGGATGGATTAGGTAAACTGAAAAAAAAAATCCACCTCATCGGGACCCGAACCCGCGACCTTACGACTTGTAGTATAGTGCCCAAACCAACTATGCTACCGCGTACCCCACCCACCTTGTCGCCTGTTCATAGTTTAACAGAATAATCAGGGCACACTACGCGCTGGTTTGTACTGTCGTAACTGAAGAAGAGATAATTTTGTATGTATATTAAAGAGAATCAAACTTCACTTTCTGTATATTTTCTTTTCATAAAACTATCAATTTTGTGGCCAAACAATGAAATTTATCATTATGATACCCTACAAGGGGAACCTAACAATTTAATTTAATCACGTCGAAACAAGCGCACGCCTGCTGTTGGGGTTAAAGCAACTAGCACGTTTGTCCTCGGTGAAAACCTTGTTGAAGAGTTAACAGCTGGCCAAGCAGTTCCACGTATATCAAAGGTAACGACGCATGCTTATAATGTCCAGAGAAGCGTACTACTGGACCATATCTAGAGTCAGTTTAATCCAGTCCCCATACTCATACTCTACTTTCCTAAGTTACATTTTAATATTACTCTCCTTCCATATCAATATTTCCGATTAAAATTTTGTATGACTTTCTAATTTTCGCCATGAGACTTATCTCTCCCACCTATCTCATCCTCCCTGATTTCACCATCCCAATAACGTCACGCGAAGAGAGCAGATCATGAAGCTCCTCATTACGAAATTTTCCTCTATTGCTCACTCTTTCTAAGGTCCAAATGATTTCCTTAACATGTGGTTTTCAAACGCCCTCAATTTACTNTATACACGGTGCCAAATCCCAGAAGACTGCTTTCTTCATACTCATACATTATTTCCTCGGTGGAAGTTTCACGCCCATGCATCAAAGGGCAGATGATAGAAATTTTCATGCATTGGAAATCTAAAGTTCGAAGGGCGACACTAAAAAAAAAAAAACAGCTCCAAGAAAATAAATTTTAAGACTTCAACTACAGTTCAAAGAAAAGTGGCTTATAGAGAACATGTACCAAATTACTTAGGTTCAAACCGAAGAGAGAATTTGTGTAAGACCAAGACTAGCATTGGGTCTGAGAGCTTGTGATACTTATTAAAAAGTTCTGGGAAGAACTAATCGCCTATTTTCCTTTGATACGACACGAATCGCAGAGAAAATGAAGCGTCCAACAATATTCCGTTGCCACAGGAACGTGTTTACCGGGCAACTGCCTAGCAACGATAGGGGCACAGAAAGACAGACCCACACTCTCTCCTTTCATACGACACGCACCGTACAGAAAACGACGCTTCCAACAATTTTTCCACTGTTGCGTGTGTTGTCACGGGAACGTGTTTACCGATCCGCTGCCTAGTGACGATATGCAAGAATACACAGACACGCAAACTGACGAGATTTATGAAATTTGCCGTTGAGATGGGGTGAGGTGTCATATATATATATCAAGTTTCATAAAGACTGGTTCAGGTACCCAAAAGTTAATGCGGGGACGGGGGGATTCACAGACACATAGACAGACAGCATGGAGATCGCATAAGCCTACTTTAGGAAAGTAGGT
>NW_019728443.1:0-520 GCF_002891405.2 Cryptotermes secundus | reverse complement strand
TTGAGTTGCCAGGTTGATAGATTTGCGTTTCTAAATTAATAGCTTCTCGTTGCTAGCTTTCTAGCTTTGAGTTGCTAGATTGCTAGATATGCGTTGCTAGCTTGATAGCTTTCCGTTGTAATTTTGATAGCTTTGCGTAGCTAGATTGCTTTTCTAGCATGCTTGCTTTGCGTTGCAATCTTGCCAGTTTGCGTTGCTATCTTGCTAGTTTTGCGTTCCTAGCTTGCTAGCTTCCCGTTGCTAGCTTGCTAGTTTTGCGTTCCTAGCTTGCTAGCTTCCCGTTGCTAGCTTGCTAGTTTTGCGTTCTACCTTGCTAGCTTTGCGTAGCTAGATTGCTTTTCTAGCATGCTTGCTTTGCGTTGCAATCTTGCCAGTTTGCGTTGCTATCTTGCCAGCTGTGCGTTGCTAGCTAGACAGCTCTGCGTTGCTAGCTTTCCAGAATTGCGTTGCTAGGTTGCCAGCTTTGCGTTGTTTGCTTTCTAGCTTTGCGTTGAATGCTTGCTACCTTTGCGTTGCTACC
>NW_019728442.1:0-1000 GCF_002891405.2 Cryptotermes secundus | reverse complement strand
CCCTTCAGCCACAAGATTTGAGAGTCACTTTTGCTAAGTGGAGCTATCCTGACTAAGATGTTTTATGGTTTCCTCAGACACTCCAGATAAATGCTGGGATAGTATCTCGATTAGGTCAGGATGGATTCATTCCAGTTCCTGTCCAGTTCATCATTCATCCTGCAATCCTACGCTATAGTCCCACATGCCACGTCACAATCCACTAGACTGCAGTCTTCTGTTACAGCAGACGACACGGACCAGAACATAATTCTGCTCACAAATTTAAAAATTCAATTAATAACCTCCGATCATAGTGGAAGATAATGGGAGAAAAATATTTAAATGGATTTTAAGATTTCGGAGGAGAGTTCCGAAATCCTGATTGCCCGTTACCATCTCCAGATGGACCCAGGTGTACCGAGTTGGATAATTTTGGAGACGATACATGTGGACGAACCTAATTTCGCTTAGTGGAGGGTGGAGTCCAGCTGGGTCAACTCGGCACAGCGGCCACTGATTTGCCTACTGTACCTGCACCGGGTGATTATGATGATGGAGAATTTGGTGGAACGAAGATTGGCAGGGGAAACCGAAGTACGCGGAGAAAACCCGCCCCAGCGCCACTTTGTTCACCTCAAATCCCATTTAACAAGACCCGGGATCTAACCCGGGCCGCAGCTGTGGGAAGCCAGCGAATAACCGCTTGAGGTAAGGCGCGACCCCATGAACGAACCTACTTGCAGTTATGAACTGTCCTCTCTAGGTTACTCTACATTCCCTCTTTGTCTTTTGAGGGCCCGTGGTTCACTTGCCTTAATAGAACAGATGGCAGTTTGACTTACATACGAATGGAATTTGAATTAAAGTGATTAATTTAAACACGTTTGATCACATTTCTAGCGAATTCGGCCATTTTGTTACTTACAGCCATGTAACGGGATAATTTTGTGGCAAAGTTAAAGGTAAAGTTGACCCTGTGCTTAATAATTAAGCACCACACCATGAAGGCGTATGGGGC
>NW_019728441.1:0-267 GCF_002891405.2 Cryptotermes secundus | reverse complement strand
ACAGGGATAACTTTAATTTTTTACTTTTACCTACAATACCAAGTCCGATCAAAATCTATCCAGTAGTTGGGTGCAGTGAATGGCACATGAACTGGCAAGCACAGTTTAATCGTAGGTGGTTATCAAGTTGCAATCTATATTCCCTACAGAGCAGACAAAATACCCTGTAAGATGAGGTACCGGCTATACAAGTAATGTCAAATCTACACTACATCTATACCGCGGGCCTCCAAGCAGTTTTTTACATGTATACAAGTCTAGAATATA
>NW_019728440.1:0-913 GCF_002891405.2 Cryptotermes secundus | reverse complement strand
GTTTATGTTGTCCTGTGTGTAGGTAGCGGCCTTGCGACGGGCTGACCACCCGTCCAAGAAGTCCTGCCGACTTTCTAAGATTAAGAAACTGACAAAAATGTTCACTGATGTCCTATGTTCCAAGTGGGAGTAACAGGAATAAAGATAGATAAATATCAGCACACTGTATAGATCAGTGAATATGTGTTAAGGCATTAAGTATATTCTCTTGTAATTCCTTCCAGTGCACTTGAAATTTCTGGAGTAATTACTGTGTTGTAGTGTGTTATATTAACATTCACCTTTTAAGGTAGTGCTAGCATCGAAGCATGGCTGCAATTTCAGTGTCATCTTGATGCCAAATTGCCCGAAAATCACATCTGTCAATCGAGTATGCAGTGGACTGTACCGTAAATTTTCCATTAACTGACTAGTCTGCAATCTGAAATACATATTGTGACGTGCCGCCAGGAAGGTAGGACGATAAGCCGTCCATCACTGGTCAACGGCTAGCAATGCCTAGGAAATCGTTGCCCCGGAGATGAAAGTCTAACAGTGGCGTTTCCACCATTATTTGTAACGAATTGTTTGAGACAGTAAACATGTATTCCCACGGCAACAAGAGATTTGTTGCATAGCAGCGGGCGAAACTAAACCCTTAGACAATGTGTTCCCTATTCAGTCCGAGTGCAGGATATAATAATTCGTATCCGACGGGAGCTAAGGACAGTTGAGCTCCGAGCAGAGCAGAAGACACTTCACTGAGATTATCGGTGCGAGAGTGTATAACACTGAAGAGGAAATGTCCGAAGACCTTACAAGTGCAAATACAGTAATTGTATTTGTGAATGTAAAGAGTGATCGTACAATAAATACTCGTCCAAATCCTAGACCCACAAAATTTCTTGTCGCGTTGCCTAGGAAACACGTGATA
>NW_019728439.1:0-1204 GCF_002891405.2 Cryptotermes secundus | reverse complement strand
ATCTCAGTTTTTGCAATTTTTATCTTTGGGGAAACCTAAAGGGAATAGTCTACAAGAATAATCCTCACACCACTGAACCTCAGAAGAATGACATAACATGCGAACTTGGTTCAGTTACTGTGGAACAACTTCAGAAAGTGTCGTATAATTTATTTATGCGATGCAAGGCATGTTTGCAAAAAGAGGGGGGTCATTTTCAGCATCTGTTATAAAGCATGGTAAGTTTGTGTTATCATTTTACAGTATTCTTACAAATGTGTGCATGTACAGAAACTGATGTGAGAGAATCAGCAACACAACTGCATTCTCACTAGCGGGGAAGGGCACACTAGTCGCGGAGAAACATGCCATCCACTCTGCTCTAGTGAGAGTGCGCGCATTTATCAGTTCTAATGACTCATCCACTCATTCAGCAGTTACAGCAGCAATCTCTGAGGAATGTTGTGCCCACTCAGCCCTGTTACCAGGTTTCATCGATGACTGAATGCCCTTTAGTATTCAGCTGTGTGCGGTATAGTACTCTCAAATCAAGTACATAATTTCATCAGTAAAGTGTGATCCAGAGACTTCTTCCATAAACTCTCTCTCGTTGGAGCAAGGACCATTAAGCTCTGAACAGAATCTCATGCTCACACCCTGAACATCGTTCCGTTTTTCTGCCCTCAAGCCATTCTAGGCACTTCGACATGATTCTAAGACAACTTGGCATCCAAAACTACAATCGAAGCTGCATCATCAAGGACATGAAGAGGACTGTCATATCGGCTTTCTATGTATATCACTGCAAACAGCACAGTCCACAGTCTAGGTAGCAGACGTGCATTCACATGATCAGAAGCTGGTTTCAGTAGTCAAAATGGCAACCGTGCTTTAGGAGTGTAATATCAAAGAGCAGTGTTCTGTTGTGCCCACATGTTGATGAAAACCACAAAGTCTGTGACTGACTACAACATGGTTATGATTTCCCATTCTCCCTGCTTGCCTCACTTAGCGCCCTTTGATTTCAATTTGTTTCCCAAATTGAAAATGAAACTGAAGGGATGACATCTTGAAACAGTGTCTGACATCCAAAGGGAGTTGCAAGTGGTACTCGATAGCATTAAGGATAATGACTTCCATGGTGCTTCTGAAGTGTGGGGAAAATGATGGGATTGCTGTATACATTCCAAAGGAGACTATTTTGAAGCCAAAACTGAGTAAGTTA
>NW_019728438.1:0-545 GCF_002891405.2 Cryptotermes secundus | reverse complement strand
CGGTCCGCCTAGCAGCAATTGAGCAGCAACAGAGGAACGGTGTTTTCTGTGTGATCCGTGCCGAGGTGTTATAAGCAGGAGAGTTTAGTCAGTTGTGGGACAGTCTCTTGGCGGTAAGAATGTGAGCACGGAAGCAGAGGACATTCTTGGGATCCGTCACCAGGCATCGACTGGTGAAGACACAGCAGACGGAGAAGATTTAATACGTACTCTGATGAACTGCAGAGTGTGTGAATTATCGATAGCGCAATAGTTACTTGTAGTTACGTCCTGTAAGTGTTCAATAAGTCCAATTACTAATTCAGAATCCGTCTATAGTCGCTCTATCGCGTGACAGTAATAATACGAGTTCGCTCGGAGATTTTCATTAACCCACTTACTGCCAAGGACATTAAGAAACTTCTGAATATGTCGAATAATGTAAGGTTCGAGGATTTTACAGCACTGGTTGTGAAGTATTCTGTATTCTGTTATATAATGCCTTGGAGGCCGTTGAAAGTCAACCGACTTTTCAGAGGAATATGTCGTCTCCATATTCAGGGTTG
>NW_019728437.1:0-582 GCF_002891405.2 Cryptotermes secundus | reverse complement strand
TGTATCTTAATATGGAAATGATTTCTTCATTGGGATTTATTTACTATATTACTTTGCTCTCTGCGCACCAGGTATAATTAGAATAATCAAGCCAAGGACGCACGTGGTAGCGTATTTGGTTGAGGCACTGTTCTGCAAGCCGGAAGGTCACGGGATCCATTCTNATTGGATTTTTTTCAATTGACGTAATTCTTCCAGCCGCACTATAGCGCTGGGGTCGACTCAGCCTGTAACAGAAATGAGTACAAGGAATCTTCCTGGGAGGTAAAGGGCGGCCGGTGCGTAAGGCTGACAACTTCACCGCACCTCGACGTCTCATAACCTTATGTGCCTTCACGGCCTGTTATAGGGATAACTTTACCTTTTACCTTCTTTTAATCCAAGGAGTATGAGATGGGCAGGGCATGTAGCACGAATGGGGAGAGGAGGAGGAGGAGGATGATGATGATGTGAAGGGGAATGAGTATAGGATATTGGTTGTAAGAACCAGAAGGAAAGCGAAGACATAGGTGGATGCATATTAAAATCAATCTTAGAGAGACAGGATGGGGTAGTATGGATTGGATTGATCTGGGTCATGAT
>NW_019728436.1:0-594 GCF_002891405.2 Cryptotermes secundus | reverse complement strand
CTCATATAATGAATTGCATGTTTAGTCCCTATATCTTCAGAAAGATGTAGCCGGTATTGAGTTTCTGGGAATGGTGGCTATGAAATGGCAGGAGGCTCCGATCTTCGTCGTCAGACAAATGAACTTTGCTGTAGTGATAGTAGAAAAGGTAAAAAGGGTAAATTTGTCCCTGTGCTTAATTAATTAGGAACTATGTCATGAAGACGCGTGGAGTGGCGGTATAGCTCCACCATTCTTGGCCTGGGCACAAGATGGAGACTAATTGTTAGCTTCACTCCGCGGCCGCTTTATGCTCAGGAAAATCGTCCCCAGTGCCCTTTCGGTACGAAACAGGATGGGCAACAATGTTGGTCAGGACGCTGTGGTGAAGAGAGAAATCTTGTTATGCCGGGAATCAAACCCCTGACGACCAGCCGTAACCCGTAGCTATACATACTGAGTTAGTAGTAGTAGTACTAGTAGTAGTAGTAGTAGTGGTAGTGGTAATGGTAGTGGTAGTAGTAGTACTACCAGCAGCAGCCTGGATATGTAGCATATATTCCTTAAGAGAATTAGATACTTTCATAATATCACTGAGGAGAGCCGTTAAAGAGC
>NW_019728435.1:0-390 GCF_002891405.2 Cryptotermes secundus | reverse complement strand
TTCTACTTTTTTTCTAGAACATGTCACGTGAAATCACTGAGAGATACAGCTGAAATGAGATATCGCGTGAAAATGCTGCTTGAAGAACTTAAGCATAATGGGTATAATACTAAATCGGATAATAGAGAAATGGGTTATGCAGCTGTTAACTGGTTTCATTTGTTTCGGAAAACTTGATCTGAGCCTGAAACAATTTAACTGAATCGAAATGCCATCATATTATTTCTCCAACATCAATTTGAATATAATCCGGCCGTTTCCGTTTGAGAATCCAAAATGGCGTGTTCTTATCAGTTTTCTAACTTCTTATGCGAATTCCTTGCTTTCTTCATGGCTATGTTATTTTTCCTATATCGAAATTCTCGATTTAATGGACTGCCAGCAATAATA
>NW_019728434.1:0-535 GCF_002891405.2 Cryptotermes secundus | reverse complement strand
GTAAAGCGGCCGGGGCGTGAAGCTGACCACTCACCTCCAACTAATATCGAGGTCAAGAAAACATGGATCTATACATCCACTCTGCATACGTCTTCATGGCGTAGTGCTTAATTAGTTAAGCACAGACAGAACTTTACTTTTACCTGCGTCTATTTTGTATCACAATGAAATAAGTCATAAACCTGAATTTATGACTCTTAAAGCCTGACCTCGAAGAGTCATATTCTGGGACATGAAGCCTTGTCGTACGATAAAGTACGACATTTCGGAGTAAAGAAGAGTCTCATTGCTCAGTGATAGTCGTTGTCTAGCAGATCTACTACCCTGAAGATGACGGTAGTAGGTTCATTTTGAAACATCATTGGGTTTGTACCGTACTACACGGAATTATATTCCAGACGTTAAGAGGCTTGCTCTTGGAGTTACGGAATTCCACAGGAATTTGTTTCTAATATCATAGCACTGAGCAGAAATTAGTGATTATAAAACACTGGGTCATAACAAATTTTCGTCTTCTTCTGTTTCCCTCTCTTTT
>NW_019728433.1:0-219 GCF_002891405.2 Cryptotermes secundus | reverse complement strand
CTAGCTTGCTATCTTTGGGTTGCTAGCTTGCTAGGTTGCTAGAGATGTGTTGCTAACTTGATAGTTTTGCGTTCCTCTCTTGGTAGGTGTGCGTTCCAAGCTTGCCAGCTTTGCGTTCTAGCTTGCAAGGTTTGCTTTGCTTGCTTGCTTTGCGTTGCTAGCATGGATGCTTTTCGTTGCTAGCTTGTTAACTTTTCGATGCTAGCTTGCTTGCATTGC
>NW_019728432.1:0-513 GCF_002891405.2 Cryptotermes secundus | reverse complement strand
GTTCAAAACTTGGCAACCAGTAAGTTGTGGTCAGAGTCAATATCTTCCCTAGGCAGTGTTTTCACATCCTTCACACTGTTTCTGAATCGATGTTTCACAAGGATGTAGTCTAGCTCAGCGATGACCAACTGGCGGCCCGCGGGCCGCATCCGGCCCGCGACTTGATTTGCTCTGGCCCCCTGCCAAGTCTCAGGTTTATTTTCAAAAATCTTAACTTCGCAGCTGTATTGGCATAGAATTCAGTTTTTAATAGTACCTTTCATTAGCTTACAGCATTTTGCAATTGACTGTATACGTTCTTACCGAGTTGGACAGTTCAAACTCTTTCTAATAACTGTGTTCATGACATGGAAATTCCGAGTCCCCCAACCCTACTTATGTAGGGAGATGACACTGAAGGGAAGGCCATAGTAGTGAAGGATTTATGACACCTTCAAAACAGTAACCATTCCCAGCCTGCTTGCGGGAATGGGATGTTTACCGTTTCTCTTGGCATCCTGGCCTTTGTTAAGT
>NW_019728431.1:0-464 GCF_002891405.2 Cryptotermes secundus | reverse complement strand
TGGGTTACAACGTTAATGGCATATTGTAATGCTGTTAAGGCTTCCAATCTTCACTCTGGATAAACCGCCGTGTAGCGGCTGCTTCGTTGACCGCCTCAAAGTGTCCATCCAAGGACTGCTACTGAGCGACTGTACCAGCTGGAGCTGTGCCATATCTTCGGCGGTTAGTCGCAGGCTTCCCACAGCTGCGGCCCGGGTCAGGTCATGTGGGATTTGTGGTGGACAAAGTGGCATTGGGGCAGGTTTCCCATGCCAATCTTCATTCCACAGATTGCCCCACAATCACGATCATCTAGGGCTGATGCAGTAGGCCAATAGTGGCCGCAGTGCCAAGTGAACACCCAACTACGAATAACAAAAATAAATAGCGTAATGTTAATCCGGTGAATGCGGTTATTCAGGAAGGGTCTTGTAATTCCGCATTAAGTAAATGTTTTCTTGTATGTCTCGCATGATTATTGTAG
>NW_019728430.1:629-767 GCF_002891405.2 Cryptotermes secundus | reverse complement strand
TTTTCCTGCCTGTGGTCTTGTCCTTCCGAGACCTAGAGATAAAAATCACAGCGCTCTAGTTTATACAGCACGAATGGAAGAATCATACTGTTGGATCCTGATAACAGTTTCTCCTCAGTATTTTCCAGTTTGAGTAGT
>NW_019728430.1:0-515 GCF_002891405.2 Cryptotermes secundus | reverse complement strand
CTTTAAGATAAAATGTTGAGCCGTAACTTGCCCAGAACGAGGTTCCACACACACTGTTTGTTCAAAATCAGTTCTGCTTCAACAGCGTGCCATTAGTTACATTGTGTTGATGACAATAAGAAATAAACTAATGCAGGATTAGAGAGGCATCCCATCCAGAACTATCATAACTTTGATCTGATTAATACAGGTAACTTGGAAGGCTTCGCCCCCTTCCATTCCCTTTTCTTTGTTGCTTGCTTCTCCTACATGTGGTCTTGTCCTTCCGAGACCTAGAGATAAAGAACAGCGCTCTAATGTATACAGCATGAATGGAAAATCACACTCTGTGATCCTGAAAACAGATTCTCACCAATATTTTCCAGTTTTAATAGTTCATATTTAGCAGTCCCTGTGAAAGCACATGCACATAAAACATAAGTGGCCGCATTTCGTGTTTCTTGAGTTGGGTTCACACCGGCATCCAGTTCTCGGAAATTCAGTAGCTACAGTTAATGTTTAAGGTAAAATGTTGA
>NW_019728429.1:0-480 GCF_002891405.2 Cryptotermes secundus | reverse complement strand
AAACCACGCCTTGAAGGAGCATGGGAAAGTAGAAATATGGCTCCATCATTCTAAACCTCGGCACTAGATGGATGTGACTTGTCGGATTTGTGCCCCTGCTGCTTTACTCAGGGAAGCGGCCCCAGTACCCATTGTATAGGAAGGACTGTGAGCCCCATGGCCGGTCTGGACTTTAGATGGACGAGAAAAATCTCTTGTCCCTAACGGAAATCGAACCTCGACTCCTCGGTTGTCTAGCCTAGTCGCTATACCGACTGACCAATCCCAGATTCATAGAAATAACTACATAGGTATGAATACGAAACTCTTCAAGCGACAAAAACCGTTAAGAATTACCAATCAGACGGAAGAAGAAATGTTGGACGACCGAGAAGATGGGAGGACCGTCTATGAGACGAAACGGATTAACAAAGGCCTACCTTGAAGTAGATGATGACATAAATGCAACTGTTTCCACACATTTTCGCTGCGAGGCGCTGT
>NW_019728428.1:0-554 GCF_002891405.2 Cryptotermes secundus | reverse complement strand
ATATCCTTACTGAAGTTTCCGTCACTTTCCTTACTCAGTGTGGCTCCACATATTGTAACCAGCGGTCTTGGCTCAATTTAAGGAACTGTCTCGATGTTTTTCTGGGCGGACCGTTTCTGACGAAACATGGTTCTGGCGATGAAGCTGAAATGAGATGTATATTAATGACATTGGCACGAACACTTACCAGGTCATTTGAAGGCGGTGATTTGTTCTGAAGTGAATTAATAGCATAATATCAATGTTAAACGAGGGATATTTCTTCATACTGTCGTAAAGTCTGCTAGAAATCATGAAACATAAAACCGTATATAAATCTCTTACCATTTTACTATTTATGATAAATTTATTAATTCTTGGATAATTTTACATTTCCCTACTGCATAGGCAGGCTCAGTAAACCCGCTCGCTTGCCAGTCTATGACGAGTGAAGAATCAGAGCCAATCCAGGCGTAAACACTTTTTATTACTTAGTATTCTACCCTGCTTTCTTTTCAGGCTTTTCCTCCGATATCAGTCAGTGAATCTACACAGAGAAATATATATTGAATAAA
>NW_019728427.1:0-514 GCF_002891405.2 Cryptotermes secundus | reverse complement strand
AGGTTTTAGCTAGCAATATTTAGCGATCATATCTGCAACACCATGTGTGATGTTCTATTCAGCAGAGTTCGTGCATTTCACTGGGATGATAGCTTGTATCATGGATATTCTATATCCTCCTCCTTGCAACCATAGCCTGAACTGCACGGTGTAAGCAATGCAGTTCCTTCGGCAGGAGATCCATGTCACAGATGAAAGCTCTCTAAGCACGAATGTGTATGACCTTGCTTCGTAGATAGAGGGCAGGAAGTCACAAAACCGTGTTCTTCAACACAGGCCGTCTTTCAAGTATCTTCATCTTCTCTTACCTTGCATTACAGCTCGATCTAAACCAGACTTCGTGCTGTCACAATTCTGCAAATTATGACGGCAGGCTGAAGGGCCATTAAATAAATCAAGTGCAGTCCTATACGGAAAGGCTAGTGGAATATGATAATATGATCAGTACAACTTCGGAATGGCCTCGAAAAAAGAGGCCATCTTTGGAATTTTGACGTAAATAGTAGATTAATTG
>NW_019728426.1:0-1160 GCF_002891405.2 Cryptotermes secundus | reverse complement strand
CGTTCCACACCGAAAGACATATAAATATACGATTGCGAACAGACAGCAAAATGGAAGTCTCGAATCTGAGACAGTAGAATATGGTCAAAAGTCCCACGGGACTCGGACCCTAGAATGACTGCACTGATGAGGGCCATCAGCAATTGTAAGCGACAGACCCGTTTTCTCCTCAGAGAGAGCCCCACAGCAACAAGCCCGCAACTGTCTGAAAGTAATAATAAACATCTGGTCGTAAGCCCTAGGTGGGTGCTTTATTCCAAGATAGGCGGGCCGACTGACCGTCAGGCGCAGTACAAGAATCAGACTCAAAGGTGGCATCTTGTGGAAAACAGCGACACGACCTATAGCGACCCAAGACACTGCAAATGTCTTCACGCCCATTTTTATATCCTTCATTTTTGGAAAAGATGAGTTCCCAGCGTCAAAATAACTGAAAGCATATTCATATAGTAAATTATAGCAAAACATATTTCACGTGTACGGGTTTGCGCGTGACTTATAAGACGGGGTTTTAAACTGGATGATTGGTTTTATTGATACCTTATCCACATGCACAATTCGCGGACTTCAGACAATACAGCGCTAACATTGATTCACATACTTTACGGTTCACCGTTACACACGCACTAAGATTCTCAGTCTTCACTGGTCGTATCCTGGCAACGGATTTTTCAGTCACACTGTAACTTCAAATCACACGTGAAGCCATCTGGTCACAGTCTAATTCCTTTCTTGCTATTTCTACTCAATCACCTTCGGCTGCCATCTCCAGAACTCGACCCAAGTCCTTCTAACTGCGTAAGATACTCTTTATCTAGCCTCTAGATGTAGCCCACAGCGAACACCGACTTCTATTGTGAAAGAGTCTGTTTACAGCTCCGTTGCCTAGCAATAGACATCATTTTGTTGCGTGTGAGTGTGTTATGGTAATGTGTTCACACACCCGTTGCCTGGCAATGTGCACACACGTCACAGTGTAATTTTCTGGCTTAGGTGTCTAAAGTGTTTGTACCTCACGAGTGTTTGCTTAAACTAACAAGTAAGCACAAAATTTTGGTTTCCCATATTGGTAAGCAATCGGATATTGCGAAACTGAGCAAGTTAAAACACAATTTAGTTCATACTCATTTCACTAAGATGGCGTAATAGATCTGAAAGTT
>NW_019728425.1:0-747 GCF_002891405.2 Cryptotermes secundus | reverse complement strand
CCATATTAACATGAGTCCAAGCCAGAAGTTTGAGGATTCATGATATTGTGAAGGTAATATAAAAGGGAACAGAAATGATTGCTATTAATGAAGAATTTTACAGTAACTTTAAAGTGAAATTAATATGAATGTCGCTGAGTGGGTTGGCATGGCCATGGTACTCTAGACTGGTATCTGGGAGGTGTCTGTTTCGAATCACAGCTGGGGAATTTGCTTTGTTTTCTGAAACTTTTCGTGGTTTTCCTTAGTACCTTTAGGTAAATGCCAGGACAGAATCTCAATTAGGCCATGGCTTTTTCCTTCCAAATGCTTTTTAATTCATGACTCATCTTGCATCCTACAATGAGACTGTAGCGTCTAGCTAGTCTCAGTTTTGTAAAATGCCCCCCCCTCCAGTATGAATGTTATTTAATATTTAAACAGTTACAAGAACTTTTCACAATATCTGCCTGCAGTCTGAATGAAGAGTTAAGCACAGTATTGCCAACTGCTTCAGTAATGCAGTGTGCTGAAATGTTCATAAATTGCAGGTAGACACTTTGAATAGTTTTTATAAAATGTTTCATCATCAAATATCACATACTATAAGAATGTAGTTTTCTGGAATGTGATGCCATGTAGCCTGGTTGAAGTTTAGAGATGCTTTGAAGGAACATACTGCCTCCATCTTCAGATTTGAAGTGTAAGCCAAGCAAACAACAAGCAGTGGGAAAAGTAACATAAACTTCTACTGGACTACATGACATC
>NW_019728424.1:0-540 GCF_002891405.2 Cryptotermes secundus | reverse complement strand
GACCATTGGCTGCTTTATCAAGAAATCCCGTCATCATGGAAACAGTAGGTTGTCGCACCGCCCTTACCGGTCCTTGTCTCTAGCAAATTCATTCTTCATATCTCTCCGTCTTTGTCTACGTCTACCAAGTGGCGTCCTTCTGTTTTCAGACAAGTTTTACGTATGTTTCTTGATTTGCAACGCGTGCTACATTTCCGGCCTATCTCTCACTAATAGTGACCTAGTTCGCGCGTGCGTAGTTATGTGAGTACCTGCGCCACGTCATCTGTCTCAGATGCTCAAACGGGACGTCTCTTCCACAGCACAGCGGCGTCTGTTCACTGAACACTCTTGTACTGTCTTGTACTGTGTTGTATTCTTAGTGCAGGGTGGGGTACTTCAGCTCTTAAATGGTCCACTGTACCAGCCCCGGGAGATAGGTGACAGAAATGAGAATAAGAATTGGCAGGGGAAACCGAAGCCCTCAGAGAAGACCAGCAGTAGAGCCAATTCGTTCACTACGAGTCTCACGTGGACTCGCTGGGAGTCGACGGCGGGTCG
>NW_019728423.1:0-384 GCF_002891405.2 Cryptotermes secundus | reverse complement strand
GTTCTTTGATTTATCTGTATCTTATAATTCAGCAGGTCAGTCCAGCAGTAATTCTCTAGACTTGTATTCACGAGGTACTCAGTTTGAATCTCAGCCATGACACCAACTGTCCTGATTGAGGCTCTTCATGGTTTTCCTCAAACTCTTGAGGCAAATTCTAGAATAGTACCTTGATTAGGGTACAACAACCTCCTTCCAAATCCTTTCCAGTTCATCATCAGCTGACCTATCATACAATGTTATACAATCTTGTTGCTGACAGCCTTGTTAAACAACTGGCTAAAAAAGTGTTAATTAATGAAGCCTGAATTTCCCCACAAGCAAAGCTTGGATAATGTCTTGGAATTGTCTATATTTACTACATCATTATATATGAATATCTGA
>NW_019728422.1:0-428 GCF_002891405.2 Cryptotermes secundus | reverse complement strand
GCTATAAAGCTAGGAACGAAATCTAGGCAGCAAAAAGCAAAGAATTCAGGAAAGCTAGGCAAAGATTGCAAGTTGCAACGCAAACTAGGAAGCAAGCAACGAAAATTAAGCAAGATAACAAGCTAACCACCAAAGCTAGCAAACTAGAATCGCAAAGTTAGCAACCTAAAATCACAAATCTAGCAAGCTAGCAATCTAGCAAAGCAAAGCTAGAAAGCTAGCAACGCAAAGTTAGGGAGTTAGCAACGCATAGCTATCAAGCTAGAAACCCAAATGTAGCAAGCTAGCAACCCAAATCTAGTAAGAGAGCAACACAAAGCTATAAAGCTAGCAACCCAATTCAAGCAATCTAGCAATTTAAGAACGCAGAGCTAGCAATCTAACAACGTAAAGCTAGCAAGATAGCATCGTAAACCTAGCAAGCTAGC
>NW_019728421.1:1260-1487 GCF_002891405.2 Cryptotermes secundus | reverse complement strand
TGTTTCTGATATGTGAGGCCGTGTAGCCTGGTAGATACTGACGTTGTGCAGAACTTACTGTCTCCATTTTCAATGTAGAATTTGAAGGTAAATCACTCTTCTCCGAAGCGTCGATAACGATCTATCAAGCTACACGGCTTCACATACCAGAGGGCGTCACCTGATAACCTCAAACCTCGCAAATAATTTTCTTCGATAATTTTTCTTGCATTTTGAAACTTATTGAA
>NW_019728421.1:0-771 GCF_002891405.2 Cryptotermes secundus | reverse complement strand
GTTTGTGTCCTGTCCCTGTGTGCAGACCTGTCACAAGTAACGTTTGTGTCCTGCCCCTGTGTGCAGACCTATCACAAGTAAGGTTTGTGTCCTGTCCCTGTGTGCAGACCTGTCACAAGTAGTGTTTGTGTTCTGTCCCTGTGTGCAGACCTGTCACAAGTAACGTTTGTGTCCTGTCCCTGTGTGCAGACGTGTCAGAAACTCACCCGTTGGTGATGTGATGATACTCGGACAGATCTTTGGCTTGAGCCGCCCTCGCGCGGGCCAGTATAGAGAGAACAGTTCGTTTGGTGGGTGACATGGCGAGGCGAGTGCCGCCCCCGGGCAGCAGAGGGCGCTTGCGGCATACCAGCTGAGTTGGCGGTCCACTGCCGGCACCTGCGGCAGCAAACAAGACAGACAGGAGTACCATGCCCCATGTGGCGTGTGCAGAACCGTCTAACAAACTGACAATGGCTTACTGACGGAGTGAACGGATTGCTGTTGTAAGCAATAATCGACTAACTTACTGGCTGAACAACTGGGCGATTAACTAACTTTATGGATGAATGGCTAACTAACCATCCTGTCTAATTATTGATTAGTGGCCGTGCCATAGAATAGGCGACTTGTATCTGGTTTGCCATTGCAGCGACCCGAATTCGATCCCATGTCAGTTGATGTATTTGTGGTGGACGAAGTGGCACGCGGGTAGATTTTCTCCGAGTACTTCATTTTCCTCTGCACTATGCTGCAAGCCAGAAGGTCGCGAGTTCGAGTCCCGATGAGGTG
>NW_019728420.1:0-347 GCF_002891405.2 Cryptotermes secundus | reverse complement strand
GAGGTCTGCGGCCTCCTACGACTCGCAGGATCACGGTGGAGGTATTCGACCACGCCTCAACACGGGTAGATGCCGTTAAGTTGTCGAAGCTTGGCTTTTATAACCTCGGCGGTTGCTATGCAATGAACCTTCCGTTGTCATGCAACGCTTCTAACAATTTGTTACCATTCATCTCCTAGGAAACGCGTGTGTTTGCCCCAGGCAACGGCCCACTGTTATTGCTTTGTCGCTGTGGCTACTCTTCGTGTCTTCGTTGTAACCGTGGAGACTCATTGCAGGCGGTTTTCTTCCTGTTGTGGCCGTTGCGCAGCGATGACCATAAGATAGCACGTTACAATATTATGTTA
>NW_019728419.1:348-515 GCF_002891405.2 Cryptotermes secundus | reverse complement strand
TTGAGAAAATACCACCGATCCTTTCCTTCGATACCAGGATCGTGCGTCAACTATGAATACGAATTTGAGGTGGAGGATAATGTGCCCTTTTCAGCCAAGGAACGCCCGATTCCGTATGCAATGAGAGAGGCCGTAGGCGAACAGATTAATCTGATGATGGAGCAGGG
>NW_019728419.1:0-238 GCF_002891405.2 Cryptotermes secundus | reverse complement strand
CGAAAGGGCCCAACCCATGCAGGAGCTATTACAACAATTTGATGGGGTAGAATTCCTGTCCTGCTTAGACCTCACGGCCGCTTTCTTGCAAATATCAATGAAACCGACGTGCCGGAAATACACTGCCTTTCTCTTTAATTCTCAGCAATATCAATTTTGCCGGATGGTTTATGGCCTTAAGAACAGTGGCTGTGCCTTGATTAGAGCAATGCGGCGGATATTTGGGCCGGAAACCCAC
>NW_019728418.1:0-548 GCF_002891405.2 Cryptotermes secundus | reverse complement strand
TTCTTGGCAGGCTGTCATCTCATTTCGCAATCTTCACATTTCTGCCAGACAGGCATCCATCTTGGCTATTGTATATTCTTGTCTGGCATTCATCTTTTCATGGTGAGAGACCACCTTTTCCTGCATGCCAGCTATCTTGGCCAGCAGGTGTTACATCGTTTGTTCCATTTTTGTAGTGTGGTCGTATAACAATCAAATTCAATGCAGTGTCCAATCCAACCACTTCTGACACCAGTTGTCACGTAGAATGTGTGACTGCAGATGGAGTTCAGATTGGTGAACTGATTTAGTGACATCTTGTAGGTCGTAACTACAGATGTCTATAACACTCACTATTTCCACGCTTTACAGCTCACTAGAGCACGCAGTTATAACATCTCACCACAGACCACATAGAAAACACAGTTCGTCTATTATTGTGTGCATGTATGTTGCGAGTGTTATCTAGTGTGAGTCACTGTTTACAGAGTCACTGCTTAGCAGTGGGTCTGTATGCCGCAATAATGTACTTACCACTCCCTTGGCTTATGCAACACTGTTTACATGGA
>NW_019728417.1:0-368 GCF_002891405.2 Cryptotermes secundus | reverse complement strand
AAGCTCTCAAGCAAGCAACGCAAAACTGGCAAGCTAGCAAAGCAAAGCTAAAAAACTAGTAACATAAAGCTAGCAAGATAGCAAAGCAAAGGTAGCATGTTAGAAACGCAAAGCTAGTAAAAGAGCAACGCAAAGCTAACAAGCTAACAATGAATATCAAGCAATCTAGCAAGCTAACAACGCAAAGCTAGTTAGAGAGAAACGAAAAGCTGGCAAGCTAGCAACACAAAGCTGGCAAGATAACAACGCATATCTATAAAGCTAGCAACGCAAATTAGCAAGCTAGCAACGCAAAGCTAGCAAGCCTAGCAACGCAAAGCTATCAACGCCAAGTTAGCAAGGTAGCAACGCAAATCTAGCAAGCAAGA
>NW_019728416.1:0-348 GCF_002891405.2 Cryptotermes secundus | reverse complement strand
GTTGCTACCTTGCCAGCTGTGCGATGCTAGCTTGCCAGCTGTGCCTTGCTAACTTTCCAGCTTTCCGTTGCTAGCTTGCTAGCTTTGCGTTGCTTGGTTTCTAGCTTTGCGTTTGTAGCTTGCTAACTTTGCGTTTCTAGCATGTTAAATTTGCGTTCCTAACTTTTAGCTTTGCGTTTCTAGCTTGCTAGATTTGCGTTGCTGCCTTTCTAGCTTTCTAGATTTGCGTAGCTAATTTGCTAGCTTTGTGTCGTTAGCTTGCTTGCTTGCAAGATTTGCGTTGTTAGTTTGCTAGATTTATGTAGATATTTTGCTAGCTTTGCGTTGCTAGCTTGCTAGTTTTCCGTT
>NW_019728415.1:0-478 GCF_002891405.2 Cryptotermes secundus | reverse complement strand
ATTTCATGCGCAAATTAAAGAATACTGTATCTAGTTTCCAGAAATAGCAACAACTCTAATGTCAAAGAAAATTTAAAAAATACTGCAGAATCTTGACCAGGGTTATTATGGAAGCCAAAAAATTACATTATAACACACTTACAGTAAAATCTAACAACAAGACTAAAACTACGTGGAATACTGTGAACACTATTACTAATAACAGATAACCTACTGATAATATAACCACGATGAAAATAAATGATAAATTATTTTGCAACCTGATAGGTAATATAGATGCATTTAATTGTTACTTTTCATCCATAGCCGAAAAATTACTTAATAATAATTCCTCTGGGTATCCCTCTGTTAATAACAAAGAATTTTTATTTTAGTTACATCAGAATTGTTGTCACTCAATTCCAAAGATGAATTTTAGCAATACAAATGCTTATGAAATTCAAAAAATAATATTGTCAATGAAACCCAAAAATTCTCA
>NW_019728414.1:0-681 GCF_002891405.2 Cryptotermes secundus | reverse complement strand
GAAGCAGGAAATCAACTTAGGGCGTTATATCCCAGAAGAGAGAGAAAACTACATATTCACTGCTTTATCACAGAATAAACACACAGACACACACACATACCAAACACCCATGGCTTGTCTGGGATTTGAACCCACGATCCCGGGTTCTGAGCAGGCGAGGACCGTACATGCCTTATACCACTCGGCCACCTTGACCGACCAATAATTAATTACTTAGTCTGATATCTTACCTGATTAAAGAGGGAATGGATTAGACCGACTAATTTTCTTTTTTTATGTAATTCAGATGCGCACCTGGCAGTAGTGAGGCATTAACAGCCGGGATAGCTCATCGGTATAGCGACGGGCTACCGGCTGGACGGCCTGGTTTCTATTACCGACAAGAGAAAGATTTTTCTGTTCTCCTTAGCGCCCAGGCCGTCTCTGGTTCCTACCCAGCCTCCTGTCCAATGGACACCGGGAGCTGTTTCCCTGGAGTTAAAGCTGGCCACCTGCGTCAAGTGTAGAGGTCAGGAAATGTGGAGTTATACGTCCTCGTGGCGTGGTGCTTAATCAATTAAGTACAGAGATAACTTTACTGAGACATTAATTGATGGGGGATATGGATTAGTGGGCTGTGGGATCATGTTGGGGTGCTATGGCGTCATCTGTTCACCATTATGCAGAAATGATCTCGTTCGT
>NW_019728413.1:0-1029 GCF_002891405.2 Cryptotermes secundus | reverse complement strand
TTTATCCAATATTCTTCTCTCAAAGTTAAGTCCATCCATAGATGATGTCATCAGTGTGGGTTTCAACGCAGCAGATAAACTACTGATCAAACTTTTGCATTCGTCAGATATTGGAGGAAAAATGTGGGAGTACAGTGAGGCAGTACATCAGCTATTCATAGACTTCAAGAAAGCCCATGATTCAGTTAGGAGTGAAGTATTGTACAATATTCTGATAGAGTCTGGGGTACCCATGAAACTAATTAGGCTGATTAAAATGTTTTTAAACAAAACGTATGGTAAAATTCGTATAGGTAAACATCTACCTGATTATTTTCCTGTCCAGAATGGTCTATAACAAGGAGATGCTTTATCGCCACTACTTTTCAACTTTGCTTTAGAATATGCCATTGGGAAGGTCCAGGAATGCCAGGTTGGACTGAAAATAAACGAGACACATCAGCTAATGATGTGAATATATTGGGTGATAATATGTAGATTCCATAAAGAAAAACACATAAACTTTAATTGACGCAAGTAAGAAGTTTGGTCTAGAAGTAAACACAGAGGAAACTAAGTATATGTTGCTGTCTCTTCACCAGAAGGCAGGGCAAATTCATAATATTGTAAGGTGACAATATAAAGATAGGTAACAGATATTTTGAATATGTGGCACAGTTCAGACATTTGGGAACGACTATAACAAATCAAAACTTAATTGAGGAGGAAATAAAAAGAAGATTGAACTCGGGTAATGCTGGCTACCATTTAGCTCAGAACCTTTTGTCTTCTAGTCTGCTGTCTAAAAATATAAAAATTAGAATATACAAAACTATAATTTTGCCTGTGGTTCTGTATGGGTGTGAAACTTGGTCTTTGACATTAAGGGAGGAACATAGACTGAGGGTGTTTGAGAACAGGGTTTTGAGGAGAATATTAGGACGGAAGAGAAATGAAGTGACATGAGGTTGGAGGAAACTTCATACTGAGGAGCTTCATAATGTCTACTCTTCTCCAAGTAAATGACCAAGTTAAGGAGAATGAAATGGG
>NW_019728412.1:0-485 GCF_002891405.2 Cryptotermes secundus | reverse complement strand
GACTCCTTAAACAACGCCCGCTGGTAGGCAAAAGATTCCTAACACGCACCACTGGACTAACTACGAAGAGATGCTCTCTACGCGGTCCGTGCGAGATGTTATAAGCAGAACAAATCTAGAATTTAATCAGTTGGAAATACTCAGAAGAGTAGGAATTTGGTGTGAGATCGCCGCCAGTCTGGGAGTTATTCAGTTGGAGTAATAAGTGAGTTGTGAGACAGTCGCCGGCCAGTAAGGACGTGAACACGGCAGCTGAGGAAGCTACGTTGTTGGAAGCCGTTACCAGACAACGACTGGTGAAGATATAGAAGAATGAGAAGGCTTAGTGAACTTGAGCGTGTGTGAATTATCGATGGCCCTGTAGTTACTTGTACTTACGTTCTGTAATAGTTCAGTAAACCCAATTATCAATCCAATCCCCGTCCATAGTCAATCATACTTGAGAATATATTGTGGCCTTCTGGTTTATAAGGAACATGCAGCCT
>NW_019728411.1:422-896 GCF_002891405.2 Cryptotermes secundus | reverse complement strand
TGATAAGCTCAGGCAACAGGAAAGCGGCAGCCTGGCAATACGCTTCACGGAAGCCTCAGTATGTTTACAGGCGCTGCTGGTGTGGGGAGCCCTGACATGCCCACGGAAAAGAATTAGATTATGTTTCTTCGCCTACTTCCTTGTTTTGAAAACAGATGGAGGCTTATGAGATCACCTTGCTGTCTGTCTCTGTATCCCCACTAAATTTTGTTGGGAGGCTTATGAGATCACCTTGCTGTCTGTCTCTGTATCCCCACTAAAAGTTGTTAGGAGGCTTATGATATCACCTTGCTGTCTGTCTCTGTATAGCCACTAAATTATGTTACGAGGCTTATGATATCACCTTGCTGTCTGTCTCTGTATCGCCACTAAAATTGTTAGGAGGCTTATGATATCACCTTGCTGTCTGCCTCTGTATCGCCACTAAAAGTTGTTAGGAGGCTTATGATATCACCTTGCTGTCTGTCTCTGTAT
>NW_019728411.1:0-125 GCF_002891405.2 Cryptotermes secundus | reverse complement strand
CCACACTAAATTTTGTTAGGAGGCTTATGATATCACCTTGCTGTCTGTCTCTGTATCCCCACTAAATTTTGTTAGGGGGTTTATGATATCACCTTGCTGTCTGTCTCTGTATCCCCACTAAATTT
>NW_019728410.1:0-480 GCF_002891405.2 Cryptotermes secundus | reverse complement strand
AAATCCCAGAACCCCGATCCCAGGTCATTACTAGCGGCCGACTTAGCCCNCGAGTGACCAGTCTGTCTGCCTCCGAGCAAAATGAACTATACCAGGTTCTACTCCGGTATAAAGATCACCTGACAACACGACCCGGTAAATGTAACTTGTTTACGTATAGATTCCAGGTAAATGCTGACAAGCCAATTGTAAGTTACTCACGGCCAATTCCTTTTGCCCTTCGCCCCGCTGTCCGGGAGCAGATCCAGCAAATTATAGAGGACGGCATTCTTGAATTTAGCACCTCTCCTGTTTTGAACCCCCTTGACGGTAGTGAGCAAAGAAGGTGGTGATATCCGCATCTGTGTGGGAGCCTTAATCCAATACACGGTCCCGATCACGAAAGGACCACGTCCATCAATGCGCTACTGCAGAGATTCCATGGAGCCAGATAAAGTACCTCCATTGATCTCAGCTCGACTTACCTACAGATTGAATTAG
>NW_019728409.1:0-938 GCF_002891405.2 Cryptotermes secundus | reverse complement strand
AGAACTGTGGAGCTATACGTATACCCACTGACAAGTCTTCATGGCGTGGTGCTTAACTGAGTAAGACCAGAGATACCTTTACCTTTACATGTAGCCGCATGCGTATAAACATATGTCAGTATATCCTCATACTGTCCTCAAAGGGCATCATATTATCTTTCTCGAAAGAGAGGGGGCACGCGGTAGCGTAGTTGGTTGAGGCACTATGCTACAAGCCGGAATGTTGCGGGTTCGATTACCGATGAGATGGATTTTTTTTCAATTGACCCAATGCTTCCAGTCGTACTATGGCCCTGAGATCGACTCGGCCTCTATCAGAGATGAGCACCAGGAATCTTCTTAGGGGTAAAGAGCGGCCGGTGCTTAAGGCTGACAACCTCACCGCCATCTGAGAACCGATGGTCTGCAATATGTCGGAGCCTCGCCGTCTCACAACCCTATGGGCCTTCACGGCCTGTTACAGGAATATTTTTACCTTTTTACCTTTCACCTTCTTAGAAGGAAGAAGCTTTGACTTTGGCGTAGTATCATCTCTTCTATACAGGAGAATTATGCCTTTTCTTTTAAAGGCGAATGGCCACTCTATATGAGATATGTGTAATTTTATATACCTCCTAAGAAAAAGGCACATTGAGCTCAGTGTGTATTCCTTTAAAATCAGGAATACTTTTAAGTTATCACTTTCAAACGCTGTATTTCAGAAGTGCCCACAGGGGGCTTCCTTGCTTAGTGTGGCAAGTTTCTAGAGACTTTGAGAGTGGACACGTGTCAGCTACGGGGGCAGCAGAAGCGGTAGGAATATGAGGCATATTCTTACACCAATGGATAGGTCGACGAGGGGCAATACCAGCGTACAGGGCACGGCATGCAACAGCTCTTTCCCCTTCCTCTGTCTCCACTTGACATGCTCGAGATTATGACGAAGAAAAGAAATTGAA
>NW_019728408.1:0-304 GCF_002891405.2 Cryptotermes secundus | reverse complement strand
CCTCGCCTATTCCTTCAGGCGGAATATCGTGCCACCCTCTGTGGCGTCACATAGGCCTGCTTTTCGACGTCCCTGACGTAAGCAGCCTCTCTCGTTACTTACAGCTCGACCAGCTGTTCCGTGACGTAGAACTGCTTCGTTCGCCTTTTTGCCTTTCGCGGTGTAGCTATCTCCGCGCAAGCGATTGTATTGCAGCGCTTGCATTCTGCTTCGTGTTATTGCCATCAGCTGACTCTCTAGGTCGCTTCGGTGTTCTATTTTGCTCGTGGTCCACTAATTCCGATCTCGTAAAATCAGGAGCGCT
>NW_019728407.1:0-323 GCF_002891405.2 Cryptotermes secundus | reverse complement strand
TGCTCCAGTTTCTCCTACCAGTTCTCATTCCACTATTTGCCCCACTCCTGCTCTATATTTCAGAGAATTTCTGCTAGTTTTTTGAATTAATATCCGATTTTTCTTATATTCGGGAGCCAGTACGTGTAGTTATTTTGATTGCACTCATCTAAACAGGCAGTGAAATAACGCTGTGAGTTTTACGGGGTTGCCATGCTGTGAAATTACCTGGCTTGCCCTGCTCTTTAAAAGAGTAGGAATTGGCGTTACTGTAACAATTGAGATATTTGATGTGTAAATGTGCATCTGTGTAGCATTCTCATTTCGTTTTATTTATTATTTTT
>NW_019728406.1:0-839 GCF_002891405.2 Cryptotermes secundus | reverse complement strand
TTTTAAAAATGAATTAGGTCAGAGATGTATGTCACAAGTAATTTTGTTAATGACAAAATGTTCTAAATAAAGTTAAATACTTATACTTGTATCAGGTTAAATTAAAAAGCAATTCTTTGCTATTACCTGACATCTGCAAGGCCCATACAGTACAGAATGGGCATGGTTATGTAAGGAGACTAAATTATCTCCAGTCTTCCAGACGAAGTTATAGTTTTCTTTGNGAGTTTTTGTTCTTAGCGGCTCGTTGCAGAGTGTTCTTCTCTTAAATAATTTTTGCACTTTTCTTTCTTTAATTTATTTGTTGTTGTTCTTCTTCTTCTTGTTCCTCCTCCTCCTCTTTGTTCTTTCTCTCCTCTGAACTGTTCCTACGCTCTCTTCCGAGTATCACCGTCTGAACCGAAAATTTTCGTTATGTCTCCCAAAATTCCTTTTTCCCCGGGACCTGAATTATATCGCGTCCTTACAAATTCTGTTATCATCTGTTCTTCACACATATCTTGTTAGATTCTTATGTTATTGACGTGTTTATTCTCAGCTTTCTTTGATTGGAATAGGTTTTGTTCGTAAATAAACTAAACACAACCCCAATCTGTGCGTACTCTGCCTCCAAATTTCGGACAGATCTATTCGTTTTCTGGGAAGCACCTACTGAAGTATAAGTGTTTATCGCTTGTACACGTAATTTCGCCTTTGTATAGAAAATGATGTCGTGTTTCAATCTTGGACTCGAAACTTGGCTATCCTAAAAGTTTAACTTATACCTTTTTCTTGTGGCTGTTGCTACGATGCAACCCAAATTGCGTGTTTACCAAAAAGTTACTCCTTTCTATAAGTAA
>NW_019728405.1:428-764 GCF_002891405.2 Cryptotermes secundus | reverse complement strand
TCACAATCGGCCTTTGACTTGTGAAGCTGGCACATAATTGAATAAGAATAGAATTGAATAAATCTATTACACAGGTATTGGGCACAACGAATTTGTTTCGAAGAACAAATGTTGCGTATTAATTCAGAGAATCTATGAAAGACGTATTTTAGAATGTGAGTAGGCTTCAGTGAAAGAGAATATTTACATTGTCAGTTCCAAAATATTTTTTTACGTATAGCATTATGTTTCTTGGGCCGCGCCATAGCTCAAGCGGTTAGTCTCAGGCTTCCCACCGCGGCGGCCCGGGTTCGATCCCGGGTCTCATCAAGTGGGATTTGTGGTGGACAAAGTGGC
>NW_019728405.1:0-340 GCF_002891405.2 Cryptotermes secundus | reverse complement strand
CCTATCATCTGGGGCTGGTACAATAAGCCAGAAGTGGCCGCAGTACAAGGGACTTAGTCCCACCCCACTTGCAATAAAAAAATACGGTTCTTTGTCTCGGAAGGGCGAGATTTCGTGCTGCTAGCAACTGCAAAAGAATAATTTCATGAAAATCTCCAGCTTGGAATTTCCGTGCGTTCTCTCAAAAAAAATCTATAAGAAATTATGCATTATGTTAATAATATTCATGATAGGATGTTCAAAATTAAATTGATTCGACCAGTCTATAATGAGCTAGTGTAGACTTACAAATCGCTAAATTAAGATAAGCAAAAATGAATATTTTTTTTACAAATCCATT
>NW_019728404.1:0-439 GCF_002891405.2 Cryptotermes secundus | reverse complement strand
ATCAAGTCATAACGGTGAAGGCGGCAGGGCGTGTGGCCGCATGGGGCTGAAAGGAATGCTTATACGATTTGGGTTAGAATGTCAGAAGGAACTAGACCACTAGGAAGACCTAGACGAATGTGTGAGGGTAATATTAAAATGGTAGTAGAGAAATAGGATGGGTTGGTATGGACTGGATTGATCTGGCTCAGGATAGGGACCAATCACGGGCTCTTGTGAACAGGCAAGTGAGCCTTCGGGTTTTCTTGAGCAGTTGAGCGACTGGCGGCTTCTCAATAAGGATTCAGCTTAATGGAGTTAGTTAACGAAATTTTACTGGTCTAGCTCATGTAATTTGTTATTACCCTTAAGCGAATAGGTAAACACTCCGATCCGGCTGACATGTTGGTGCACTTCACAGAAGCTCGTCCTGACACAAGTTTCATATGCTGCTTAGGGC
>NW_019728403.1:0-365 GCF_002891405.2 Cryptotermes secundus | reverse complement strand
GTCTGAAAGGGCCAATGATTAGCAAATGAATTCAGATGACCCACAACATCTCTGCTGCGATGGAGCACAATGCTATGTACAAGTATAAATATTGCATGCAAACGCAACATTCATCACATCTGTCACTGATGAGGAGCCAGAAACAGTCTCTGCAGAACTCCACATTGACATGCCATGACTGTTCCTTGCCTTACTTCATAATACTGTAGGAACAACAAGTACAGCAAGTGTCCATTTGTAATGATATACAGTCTGTGAACTGATTTCAATTTACCATTCCCCCTTTCAGCACGTTTGTGATAGAAACTTGCAAAAATGTTACTATTAGCTTCATCATGTCTGTTTGTCTGTTTACCCATCTGCAC
>NW_019728402.1:0-1317 GCF_002891405.2 Cryptotermes secundus | reverse complement strand
AGAAGTTTTTCCGCATTTTTAAAAAAAGATTTAAATAATTTTCCTTTTGTAACATTTTTTATTTCACTTTGCTAACATAATTATAAAGCACGAAATTCCTCATTACATAATATCCTAAATTGTCTACTTGCGTCATCGCTTTTAAGCTCATGTATTTTCTTCCACAAAATACACATTACTTTCCGCATATAAACCACAGATGTGAAACACTATATGTGATCTCCGAAGTTTTGAAAATACAAAAATAGCATTTCGTAAATTGATTAATAATACGTATTTCATAAACGATATTTTTTTCAGTTTCAACGTGAACCTCATTTCTGATTGTTACTGTTCCAAACTTCAGGTTCCACTACGTTTGCAAAGGATCAATTACCTTCTGTTATATTTTGAATTTGTTTCAGATTGTGATTTCGTGACGTGGTCAGTTATTCGGTTTCAATTGCGGCATCAAAATGACTGACTGTACTTCTAGATCAGTTGCTTTCCTGACTTGTAATGCAATGTATACCTTACTTGAAACTCGTCGAACAAATTGTTATCAACAGAATTTTGAATGATGTCTTTTGTTTTCATTGCCTAGACGACAGCCGGTGAGACAAAATGCACTCTACTTCTCGAGCTGAGGGAGGTTGAAGTTCTTCAAGCATTGCCATTGAATTGTGTGGAAATGTTACAAACTTTTCCCTCTGTTAGGACCAAGAAATGCATAGTTTTATAGTCCTGTATGAATGTACTGTGTTGGCCATTATGTGTCGTGGGTTCTGAACATTTGGAAATCTTTGTCGAGATTATAGCAACAAGAATTTCTGCAGTTTTGGGGGGTGAGGGGCTGACAGATGTTTGTGATTATTATTAATAACGAGGAATGCTTTCTCCTTACTTTGCAGATTTCAATTCTTGAAATCTTATGTCCTTATTGTTATAGTTAGATCCCGGCAACTTAATATCGAACACTAACGTATAATTTAGGCCTGGGTTAGCACGCTAGGCTCGTGCATATATTGTCATGGAACTAGGTTATGTTAATAAATAAAGTAAAGATATTCTTGTAACTGGCCGTGGAGGCCCATAGGGTTGTGAGACGTTGAGGTTCCCACATTTTCTAGACAATCGATCCACAGATGGCGGTGAGGTTGTCAGCCTTACGGGCCGGCCGCCATTTTAACCCCCAGGAAGATTCCTGGTACTAATTTCTGTTAGAGGCTAAGTCGACCCTAGGGCCATAGTGCGGCTGGAAGGGTTAGGTCAATTGAAAAAATCCACCTCACCGGGACTCAAACCCGCGACCTCCCGGCTTGTAGCATAGTGCCTCAA
>NW_019728401.1:0-281 GCF_002891405.2 Cryptotermes secundus | reverse complement strand
CCCTCCCTGCCTGGAGTCTACCGACCAAACCTTCAAAACGAATTTGCGTGAAAACACGTCCGCACTCAACTATGTCCAGGCAGAGAGAGGGCTGACTTCAGTCGACGGCCAAGGACATAGACCACAGGAATGACGTAAGCACGCCACGGATTATAGAGTAAACAAATGTGATGAGGAGGGGAAGGAGGATAGAGCAAGCCGCTGCCGCCATCTACGAAGGGGGCACCTCATTTCATTGAGCCGAAGAGATCGGCTCAGGATCGCCCCCTTCCTCTCAGAAG
>NW_019728400.1:0-589 GCF_002891405.2 Cryptotermes secundus | reverse complement strand
GGGAAATTTCACAATGGCCAACTGATGCTTCACACCGATTCACACGCTTCAGACAGTGGCGCAGTAAGGCAGGAGGGAAGGACAGTACTGGGCACCAAATAGAAACTACTGTACAGCAAAACAGCTCTGTCTCAGAAACTGTTCGGAATAGGGCACATATACACTTTTTTACTCAGAATGACCGATACTATGATCTCCTAGAATACTGACCTTTCTTCCTGGGACACCCTATATAAAGAAACAGCAGTGGAAAGGTACACTCCAGTTCTGTATACATATTGTCCATATCTGTTCTTTGCTATTTTGGATACTGCACTGCCCTCATATTTCTTTTTTGCAGATAAAAATCCGTTGTTATAAAACTTGCTTCGCTACAGACATNAATAAAAAAAAATTGAGCCCTAAATCAATAACAAAATTGCTTGGCTACAGACATTATCAAAAGATCATTTAAACTGAGCAGTGATGATGAACCACTTGCATGAATACCACAAGTGGCAGAGTGACAGAACTGCTGGGCATGAAATATTTTTTTCAAAGCAATAAAAAAAATTGAGCCCTAAATCAATAACAAAATTCTAATTTATGT
>NW_019728399.1:0-442 GCF_002891405.2 Cryptotermes secundus | reverse complement strand
AATAAGATCATAGCAAAGTCCCATGGACAGAATTTAGAAAAGCGCGAAGGGCGTCCTTCAGATACCGACATGGAATGTACAAGATTGATGGGACAGCATTTCGTTTAAGAAAATCCCAAAACCGAAACTTATAAAGTTGGAAGAAGAAGGTGGAAAGAGAAAACAAACTAGATATAGGTGTAAAAACTGCCCCGGGACACCGTCTCTCTGCCTAGACCCATGTTTTGAGCAATACCACACCAATGTCAACTACTAGACACTGGATATGGAGAGCTGGGAAAACGAAATAGCTTGACAAAATGTAAGTACACATTTATAATAATGAACTGTAAATTGTAAATTTAAATTGTAAATATAATATATTTTGGGGGAATTTTTCAAATAGAGATTTTGTTATTTAATTCATAATTCATAATTTTATTTACATCCATAACTGTAAAAT
>NW_019728398.1:0-264 GCF_002891405.2 Cryptotermes secundus | reverse complement strand
CCAAGACGTAAGATTAACCGTTACGCAAAGTTAAGTAAAAATTCTCTCATGATTTCATTTATTTTACATGTTTTCGACCATAAAATATCATCAAGTGTCATACTCAAACCAGTCAAAACTGTCTGTAGTATGAGTGTAAATATTGTTGTAACGCAGGCACACAGAGTGAACCGTGGTTTAAGTCGCATTAATTTTACAAGGATGTAAGTATACCTTGTTTATTGTATGTACTTTGTTTTGTACTGTTCCCTTTATGTATAGTCT
>NW_019728397.1:0-480 GCF_002891405.2 Cryptotermes secundus | reverse complement strand
GTCTCAGTTGGTTTTGACCGTTGACGTGTATGGAGTTGTCTGGTACAGTGGGTTTCTGATCAGAGTCGACGAGGCCCATGAAGATCGTTTCTGGTTTCGTGTGCTGTGAGACGCCAGGGACCGCCTCTGTCCCTGTGTGTAGGATTTCTCGACTCAAGTGCGCAGTAAGGTGAGCTCATGGTGGACTGGAGGAAGACGGTTGCCAGTAACCTTTGTCAGAATTTGGAGTTCACTGTGCACCTATTCTGGACAGAGGAGTGTGGACAATGGGAAGAGGACAGAGCTGGGCCGTCGCCATGCGGGTGACTGTGGATCCGTCTAGATATAGTGAGATCTACGTGTAGATTGTCACGTGTCCGGGGTTCCGTGACGAATAATAACGGGTTCTGAATTAGATGGTTGGATTCATTTGCACTTCTACTACAATTATAACCAATTATAACAGCTCACAAACAATGACTGTCTACAACTCGCTCCATT
>NW_019728396.1:0-376 GCF_002891405.2 Cryptotermes secundus | reverse complement strand
AAGTGTGTGGAAAATATTGAAAGCAAACTCCAGTGTGCCCGGTGAACCCTTAGGAGAGTAATAATTATGTAACAAGTAATTGCCTAGGAAGATAGTCTGGCAATATGTCTGTGTTATGGAGTATGTGTTAAGATTACAGGCAAAGTATTTTAAGGGAGAACATGAGGAAGCATAGGAAGAAGTAAAGACCCTATGTAGACCCGACTGTAGGTCGGTCTTGTTAATATTGTAAATAATGTAAATAAGAGTGTAAATAGACAGGGGAGTAGAGTAGGAGGTACCGGGATTGTGATTCACACCTCTATAATCACCCTTCCACGACCAATCCCGAGGATCCTACCAAAACAAAAGGCAGCAGCAGCCGAATGCTTAAGGG
>NW_019728395.1:0-835 GCF_002891405.2 Cryptotermes secundus | reverse complement strand
GCAATAAAATTACTGGATCGTGGATAAGTTTTCGCATAACTCATACGTATATCTTTATTTTCTGTTGTTCATTTAGATATTATTTTAATTCCTCTATTGGGGTTTTACTCATGTCTGTCTGTTAATTAATATATTTAAAAATAAATATTTAGGACTGTGCATGCGCTTCCACTAGCGGTGTGCGCGCGCTTCCACTAGCGGAGTTTAAATGCCTGACTGGCCAAAACGGGGTACTTCGGCCATGACGACCTTACTCACCACTGGCACAAACGGGGCACTTCGGCACTTAAAGGTTAAAAAAAAATACAGGTTTCACAGAGCTCTTCCCAACAAATGAGGACAGCAGACGACAAAGACTACTGTAAGACTTAAGGTTCTCGCAGGGGCCGTTAAGAAGAAGAGTTCTATCTTCTATTGACATAATCCCATGTATTCCACTGAGAAATCTACTAAAGTTTCAGAGTAACATGTCACCTCCAACTTCAGGGTTGAAGGGTAAGCCAAGCAAGAAACCAGCATGAGACAGGCAGCAAGTTTTCTGTCTGCTTATGCTGGTTTCTTGCTTGGCTTACTCCTCAACCCTGTTGATGGAGAGGAGATATTCCTCCAAAACATCAGTTGACTTTCAACAGACTACATGGCGTTGCATTCCACAAAACAGAACTCATCACAGAGACTAGTGCTGGCAGATGCACCTATTGGCACAATTACAGCAGTATTACCTGCAACCAGCTCTGAGTCCACTCATAAGTTAACACAGCACCCTTACAATTTTATAGTGTGCATGCATGCTCACGCGTGGATGAGATCGTATCTCACCGACAGAACCCAGTTT
>NW_019728394.1:351-666 GCF_002891405.2 Cryptotermes secundus | reverse complement strand
TGTCGCGTGTAAACCAACACCTCCTGTAGCACCAAAAATAGCAATCAGTGCAACAGGACGCTAAAATATAACAATATTACCGGGGGTTGGCCGTCACTGCACCACATCCCCCCACACCAAAAGTGGGATATTCCCTGTTTACTGGGAATATTACACTAAATTTCTATATATGTCTCTATGTAGTCTCTTACATTATAACATCAATGTGGCAATTATACACTTGTTCAAAAAAAAATCTTTAATGTTTGATATGGCTTCTCCACATCTGTTCACTCTGTCTGCTCATCACTTAGTCTCGGTTCATCACGGAACACT
>NW_019728394.1:0-333 GCF_002891405.2 Cryptotermes secundus | reverse complement strand
TCTCTGGCCTGCTGATCCCCTTCAGCTGCCATCTCGCCGTTGGTCTCTCTCTCTTGGCTCGTCCTTTCTGAGGGCTGCGCTGCCCCTTTGGTAGCTCGCTCGGAAGGCGAAGATGACCAGTGTGTGCCTCCACAGACAGATTGGTAGACTGTCATCTCTGGAATCGGCCACGGCTCCTCTCCAAACTCGTTTCCTCGTCCGGGCCTGGTCTCAGCTGCTGCTGTACCTGGGACATCGCTGTGGGGGCGGTGACGAAAATGAGTCCGTCCCCTGGGTCATATCGTAGTACCTGGTGATGTTCCATACGTGACCTCCCTTGAGAGTAAGGGTGTC
>NW_019728393.1:369-455 GCF_002891405.2 Cryptotermes secundus | reverse complement strand
TTTGCTCTAGAATATGTCATTAGGAAGGTCCAGGGAAACCAGGTGACACTGAAATTAAATGAGACACATCAGCTGTTGGTCTATGC
>NW_019728393.1:0-258 GCF_002891405.2 Cryptotermes secundus | reverse complement strand
TATATGTTACTGTCTCGTCACCAAAATGCAGGGAAAATCATGACATAAAGATAGGAAACAGACGTTTTGAAAATGTGGCACAGTTCAGATATTTCAGAACAACGATAACAGATCGAAACCTGATTCAGAAAGAAATTAAGAAGAGATTGAACTCAGCTAATGCTTGTTACCATTCAGTCTAGAACCTTCTGTCTTCCCATCTGCTGTCCAAATACATAAAAATTAGAATATACAAAACTACAATTTTGCCTATAGTTC
>NW_019728392.1:0-681 GCF_002891405.2 Cryptotermes secundus | reverse complement strand
AGAAAATGTGGGTCAATACATCCACTCCCCCATACGCCTCCATGACGCAATGCTTATTAGTTAAGCACAGGGACAACCTTTTAATTAATTTGGCAACACCCATAACCACTGCTCTCGTGAATGAAAGGAGCGCGTTCTGTCGTACCCAATGAGTCTTGTCACCTTTCCACCTGACAACGGAAACAGATCCAGTTTCCGAAACGAATATGAAACTATGGACAAAGTCCAGAAACTCAAGGATTCCGACTGCAATACACCTTCGTCGAAACCCTTTAGAAAGGGACTGTCCTTGTTTTGTTTGTCAGCTGAATAGATTAATTGCCCTTGAGTACTGTACTCTTCTCAGGTCTGGAGAAGAACAAACGACTCAAGGATGGTTTCAGTTAAGCTAAGAAAGCTAGTGAAATTATAAAACTTGTTTGTATGAAGGTAGGAGCAGGCAGTGCACACAGTTATGTACCTTCATGACTAAGTATGATTGGCGGAACATGGCAACATTTAGAGAAGAGAGTTTTTAGTGTGATTAAACTTTGGAAATGTGTAGTACAAATATATTCGAAATTGAATAAAAAAAATATGGAAATGAGAGGGAGGTACACGATAAAAGCAAAAAATCGTAGTACACGGAATCACTTCGGGAAAAGTACAAGATTTTAAATACTTGAGCTGTTGGATTTATAA
>NW_019728391.1:0-508 GCF_002891405.2 Cryptotermes secundus | reverse complement strand
CTTTCACTCTACGATCTGTCAGTGGTAAGAACATTGCCATTATAAATTAGTTGTAAGGGAACAAAACCACAATTTGATTACAAGATCATTATAATGACTTGATGGTTATGTGGTTATGACGACGGTAAATGACTCCAAATTACGTCAAATCCTGACGTTTTCTGTCACAGNTCACAATTAAAAATAATGTTTCAAAACATAAAGAAACTGCAGCCAAGAATGTGAAAATTAGTAACATAGGCTGCCTACTAATTTTTATGAAGTTCTATTACAAATTATAAACATGAAGATAGGTGAAATTGAAAACTACCACGTGTGCATTAGGAATTAGTAATATTCTTACAATTTATCTCTGTCTATAATATTTCCCTAGCAATTGTTACATTACATATATGTATATACTGTGGCATGTTTGCTGAAAGCTAGAATTGGGAAGTCAGCAGAGACAATAATTGCTAGGCAGCAGCACGGCAACAAAAGGTTACCCGGTGTTCTCTATGCTCTGAAG
>NW_019728390.1:0-187 GCF_002891405.2 Cryptotermes secundus | reverse complement strand
GCCTTCCGGCCAGCCGTCTGGCGTTTTAACCTAAGCATCCAATCTTACAAAAATCATACTTAATATCTAATAAAATGGGAACAACACTAATCTCACACTCCACATAGGATTATTTTCAAACCACTCCACAAAACTACGAAGTAGTGGTCAAGTGGGATTTGTGGTGGACAAAGTGGCGCTGGGGCAG
>NW_019728389.1:0-1851 GCF_002891405.2 Cryptotermes secundus | reverse complement strand
GTAAAGGGATCACTGAAACCGTACCTCAAATATTTCTTCAGCGCTCTTCCTGTGCTGCTATGCGAGACGCCCGTCTACTCTGCCAATTTACGAATGGATTTTTTCTGGCTTTGCTATATGCGATCCGAAATATCCAGTAGTTTCTTCTCTATTAGTACTCGTTGCCTGACGGATCTTACCAAGTCCGCAGATGATCCAGTCTCATGGAACTTTGTAATTGGCCGCAGTACGGCATTGGGATATGGTATGGGAGTGTCGAGAAAATTTTCAGCAAACTTCTGTTGCACTTCTTTAGTATATCAGCATGCAATATGAAACACCCGTCCCACCAGAACACTCGAATCTCAAGCTACATAATCATTTTAACATTAACACTTGTTCACTAACATTTTTTCTTTCACGAAACAATTAAATGACATTGTTGGGGGAAGGGAAAGATGAAGTTTTACGTTTTAGAAGTTTCATAGGCCATTTTTGTAACAATAATACTAAGAATTAGGCGGTTTTATCCTTTGTAGTTTATGTGAATAGTGACTTTTGTCTCAGTCTATATAACATAAGCAACTGAAAATGTGATGAATGATATGCACCATGCCAATGCAAACATTTCCGGTCACGGTATCCGAGCGGTCTAAGGCATGTACTGTCTTCGCTCGCTCGGAAGCTCGAATCATGGGTTTGAATCCCACACAAGATATGGATGTTTGGTGTGTGTATGCTTTTATTCTGTGTTTAGATAGAGGCCTTGCGACGAGCTGGTCACCCGTCCAAGTAGTACTACCGTCTGTAAAAATGAACATGAAACTGAGAAATCAGCCTTGTGCTCCAAAGCGGGAGCGAGAGGAGAGAGAGAAAATGCAAACATTCCAGTCTGTACTCACATTCTGCATGTCGACGTTGGTCCCATAGTCGACAAGTATTCTAACCATGTCGACGTCGCGACGTCGTGCCGCTAGGTGTATTGCCGCGTCTCCGTTGTCCGTGGTAGCCTTCAGTTGCTCAGCCGTCTGCTGTCCCAGCAGTTCTCGACACATGGACTGGTTTCCCGCCTCCACAGCGAGTAACAGCGGTATCTTGCCTTTCTGCAAAGTTCCCAAAGCTCTTATCAGTGCCAGATGCCAGCCAGTGCGCCCGACCCCCGCTTGTATCTTGTTCTTTGCCACAAAGTCACCAGCTGTCGCCTTAGTAAAATCGTCTATAGCCGATGTATGAGTCTTTGTTATCGCGGATGCACCTCCCTGGCTCTGAACCACTGACTGTCCTCCAGAAACAGTAAGCGAGCTGATCACTGGGAATGTTGCAGTGACTTTAGAACCACGGTTCGTGTTTGTGGTAGTTATCGCCGTCAAGGATGAAGCTGAATTGTCGGAAACTTCTCTCTCGCCTATTCGTGACGGCATTATAGGTATGGAGATTCAGAGCGAATAAATTCAATGTCAGTTTTCTTTTATTTTTACTTTTTGTTTCTCCGATTGGTGCTAAATCTTCGAATTTTCCAATGCGCAAACATTCACAGCGCATCGGTAAACTGATAAAAAGAAAGAGACGGACAGTGTACAATCAACTACAAATTATAGGTCTTCTACTTTGTTCCAAAATAAATCCAGCTCTTGAAGTCAATTTGTTTTCGGTAGATTTGTTCGCCTGGGAAATTGCCTTTGGAGTGAAAAATCTGAATTATTGATGGAAATTGTGTCATTATGGAAAGCGGTTATCATTGTACCGACTGGGGCCTGGCACGTCCTGATTGTTTTGCAGCTTATTACCGCTAATTAGCAACCGGAATTATAGTTCTCTAATCTGATATAACGGTAGAGGCCTTGCGACGAGCTGATCACCCGCCCAAGGAGT
>NW_019728388.1:0-215 GCF_002891405.2 Cryptotermes secundus | reverse complement strand
CTAGATTGCCAGCTTTGCGTTGTTAGCTTTCCAGCTATGCGTTGATAGCTTGCCAGCTTTGCGTTACTAGCTTGCCAGCTTTGCATTCCTAGCTTGCTAGCTTTCCGTTGCAAGCTTGTTAGCTTGCTAGATATGCGTTGCTAGCTTAGAAGATTTGCGTTTTAGCTTCATAGCTTTGCGTTGCCTGATTGCTAGCTTTGCGTTGCTAGCATGCT
>NW_019728387.1:0-1358 GCF_002891405.2 Cryptotermes secundus | reverse complement strand
GCAGCAAGGAGAAAGGGCGGTAAGAGAGAGGTGGCGCCCAAAGTGAGAGGAGCAAGGAAAAAGGGCGGTTAGAGAGAGGTGTCGACCAACGTGTCGGGCTCGACGTCGCAACAGAAGAGAGGTAACCACAGGAAAGCAGTCAGCAACATCCAGCAGCAATCTCGAGGAAAAAAAATGGTAAAGTCGGACGGAGCGTGAACCTCCAGGGATCAAGACGGACGGAGCGTGACCCTAGATAATTTCATCACCAGGCACCGCAAAGGAGGTAAAGCAACTACATACCAAAGGTTAGTACCCAGTGCAACAATGGCGAGCCGATCACTCCGAAGTCGAACGGCAGAAACTTGTCAGGGGAGTCAGGATTCACCGGCAGGGTAGGAAGTCAGCTGTACACCGAGTGACCCTTCTGTAGGATTAGGCAGTTTAGGAGACGAAACTGAAAGTTGCGAACCAATACAGCAACAAGTCATTCAGACTACCCCACAGGAACTTTCGGCTAAAGAAACCAATAGTGTTGAACAAATGCTTGTAGGGTTTATGGCTGCAATTCAGCAAAGCCTAAGTGCTACAAACGAAAACATAAATAGTGTAAAATCAGACATTAACAGTGTAAGATCAGATCTTGGTGAAAACATTAATCGAGTAAGGGCAGACATGAATACAAATCAGGAGCATGTCAAAGCCGAAATTAGAAAAATTAGACAGGACATTCAAACAGAAAATGAAAAATTAATTAAAGATTTTGAGGCCAAAAATCAAAAGACAAAGAAGGAATTTTCGGCAAAGTTAGATGCAGAAGCACGGCGGATGACCAACCTTGTAGGCCAGATGCAAAAGGAGACAGAATCTGAGTTGTTGGCAGTAAAGGGACAAATTCAGGTCATAGTCACAGACTTGAGTGATCAAATGAGAGAACAAAGGTCAGAAGTAAATGATAGATTTGACAGGTTAGGGCAAGACCTCGACAGTAGGCTGACACAACAGAAGGAGTGCTTCGAGCAAATGTCTACGCAGGAAAAATCCGTGTTTGAGGGCCAATTAGGAAGTGTAACTGCCAGATCAACCTCCTTCAGTTGCCAATCAGAGTGACCTAAATAGGGAAATAGTGAATGGTAGCGGTGTTCGAACTGACGGGAACCATGTGTGTTCGTGTCAGGGGATCAGCTGCAGTGAAAGTGGCAGATGTAGTGTAATTGTGAATAGAATGCATGAATCTACTGAGTGCACTCAAGTGTCCAATTTCCTCAGCTCTTCTGAGTTACCATTGCCTACATATGACGACTGCTCTGACATAAACCCAGTTCTACATCTGTGTAGACTGGATGAATATATAAAATTCAAAGGCATACCGAAGGCTT
>NW_019728386.1:393-760 GCF_002891405.2 Cryptotermes secundus | reverse complement strand
TGGTTAGTTTAATGAATGAATGGATTAATTTAAACATGCTTTCCTTATATCTTGACGATATGTGCTGTATGCATATCTTAGCTAAACAAAATTTTACTAACAAATTAAATATTGCATATGAAAATACAATTTTATTAGAGTCAAATGAGGTAAAATTCTTGAGCATAAATCTCGGTAACATAAATTCTTGGTAAAAGCATATCGATACAAATATAGGTAAATTAAGTAAATCCTGGTATATAATTAGGAAATCCAAACAGTTCTTATGTATTTAAGCCCTCAAAATTGTGTATTATTCCTTTTTCCACTCTTTAATTTATATATGATTGATTTTGGGGGAAACAGAACTCATAGTATGAGTGATTCT
>NW_019728386.1:0-269 GCF_002891405.2 Cryptotermes secundus | reverse complement strand
ATACATATTACCTTGTGATATTTGTTGTTAATAACATTGAATTGTTTACAGAAACTTCTGGTATTTTCAAGATAATAACTAGAATTAGTTCGAATTTAGAATCCCCTTATAAAATCAAACAGAATTTCAGAAGTGTCCGCAGTATCTTGGTATTAATGTTCATAACAGTAACCTCAGAAACAACGGCTTGAAGAAATTTTCGTTGCTAGGTTATAGAAATCTTTGCTATTGCCAGGTAAACAACCATATGCAAATTGTTGGAGACGTGT
>NW_019728385.1:0-399 GCF_002891405.2 Cryptotermes secundus | reverse complement strand
GTAAGTAAGTAAGTAAGTAATTATATAAGTAAGTAGCTGCAGTTGTCAGAAGGGGCTGCTGTACTGTTTGTTGCAGACCTTCAGCAACCACCTGGCTCAACTACGGGAGCAGATGAGGCATGCCAGGGACCCCTCTAGAGGGGGCCCATGACACTTACTCTCTGAACTGAACGGCTCAATTGCTTGTTCCTGTACTGCTACAAAGTAGCAGTCGGCGAGGGGTCCATTAGGGTTGACGCTGAAAGGAAACTGGCCTTTAAGAATAAATATCCAACTCAAAGTAGGAAAGCTTTCCACCTGGGACATACCCCTGAGAGCTCCGCTGTCTCTGTCGGTAAATATGAGTAGCAGAGTGTAGATGCAGATACCCTGACTTGGCATCTTAGCCATGGGCCTGCC
>NW_019728384.1:0-550 GCF_002891405.2 Cryptotermes secundus | reverse complement strand
CTTAGGGACTTCTCATTGTTTGGTGTTTGTCCCCCTAATAAACACTCTTGCAATCGGAGCGGTTTCTCTCAATCAAATTTATGCTCATCAGTCTAAAATTTTAATATTATTTGTTCAAAATCATAATATTCTGTATTATGTACTTCTTGTTACCTTTCCTCATCTTTGTTTGTTTGTTTGTTTGTTTGTTTGTTTGTTTGTTTACTTTTCTACATTAATATGTTTTCTGCCTCCAGTGCTTGCCTGTGATTAGTCTTTGACTTTATTTTGTGTATGTCCATAATGTAATTACCTGCATCTACACTGTGCTGTGTCTGCAATTGGCCTTGTGGCTGTTGACTCAGCACATAAATACTTAAGAATGAAATTATTATTATTACTATTATAATTATTNCCGGTCACGGTAGCCCAGAGGTCTAAGGCATATACTGTCTTCGCTCGCTCGGAAGTCGGGATCCTGGGTTCGAACCCCACACAAGGCATGGATGTTTGGTATGTGTATATATTTATTCTGTGTTTGTATTTTCCTGTGTTTAGGTAGAGGCCTTGC
>NW_019728383.1:0-923 GCF_002891405.2 Cryptotermes secundus | reverse complement strand
GGTAGCAACGGAAAGCTAGCAAGCTAGCAAGATTGCAACGGAAAGTTGGCAACGCAAAGCTAGCAACATAGCAACCTAAAGCTAGCAAGATAACAAAGGAAATCTAGCAAGCNGCTAGCAACGCAATGTTAGCAAGTTAGCAACGCAAAAGTTTCCAAGCTAGTAACGCACAGCTGGAAAGCCAGCAACGCAAAGCTACCAAGCTAGCAACGCAAAGCCAGGAAGGTAGCAACGGAAAGCTAGCAAGCTAGCAAGATTGCAACGGAAAGTTGGCAACGCAAAGCTAGCAACATAGCAACCTAAAGCTAGCAAGATAACAAAGGAAATCTAGCAAGCTAGTAACGCAAAGCAAACAGGCTACAAACGAAAAGCTAGCAACTAGCATCGCAAAGTTAGCAAGCTAGAAACGCAAAACTGGCAAACTAGCAACGAACAGCTGGCAAGCTAGAAACTCAAAGCTGACAAGCTAGCAAAGCGAAGCTAGCAAGCTAGCAAAGGAAAGATAGCAAGTTTGAAACTCAAAGCTAGCAAGCTAGCAAAGCAAATCTAGCAAGATAGCAACGCAAAATTAGCAAGATATCCAAGTAAATCTAGCAAGCGAAATACGCAAAGCAAGCAAGCAAAGAAATAAGCAAATTACCAAAAAATATCAAGATAGCAATGCGAAACTAGCAAGAGAGCAACGCAAAGATTGCAAGCTTGCATCGCAAAGATAGGAAGGTAGCAACGCAAAGCTAGCAAGCTAGCAACGGAAAGTAAGCAAGCTAGCAACGCAAAGCTGGCAATCTAGCAACGAAAAGTTACCAAGATAGCAACGCCAAATAAGCAAGCTAGCAACGCAAAGCTAGGAAGCTAGGTACCCAAAGCTAGCAAGCTAGCATCATATAATCTAGCAATCTATCAAGCTAACGACGCAAAGCTAG
>NW_019728382.1:0-431 GCF_002891405.2 Cryptotermes secundus | reverse complement strand
TGGGTTTTTTTTTGTATAATGCCTGTTGAAAATTGGAGTCCCGTGTATTAAACCTAACAACCAGAACAGTAGCATTAAATAATGTTATATTGATAACTCTACAGCCTCTTTCTGAAAGTCGGTATAGCGATGAGTTACAAGCTGCATGACCGAGATGTTAAGAGGTTCTTTTCCACAGCGACCAGACCAGTTCTGGTGTTGACCAAGGCACCTCTCCAATGGGTATCGTGAGCTATTTCCCCGGGAATAAAGCGGCAAGGGCGTGCAACTAGTAACTCGTCTCCATCTAGTGTCGAGGTCAAGAATGGTGGAGCTGTACCTCCACTTCTCCATATGCCTTCATGGCATAGTGCTTAATTATGTACAGGGACAGCTTTACCTTTAGTTATAAAGTGTGTGTCTGAGCACTACGATAGTTCCCTCATATCTGA
>NW_019728381.1:0-649 GCF_002891405.2 Cryptotermes secundus | reverse complement strand
ACCGCTTGAGCTATGGCGCGGCCATCAACTGGACAACTAAGTATCAACGCAACTAGGCAACTAGATATAATAGTGTATTTAAGCATCCTGTTGCACTAATATATTATCTGCACACATATGTTTCCGTCCTACTACACGAATCCATCAATTTTTTTAGCATCTCACAAGACAGAAATCTGCAATTTTCAATAAGCAGGAAACCCACACAAACCGATATTATAATACCCAGTAGTTCATGCCATCCATATGAACACAAACTGTCAGGTATCAGCTGCCTTCTCAATCAATTCGTACGTATCCAATAAAAGGCACAGTCATGAACACCATCAAAAACATACCACATAATAACGAGTATAACACAAATCTAGTCGAAAAACACCCTCCACCACAAAAGCAAAAGACACACACTGACCCCCAGCATCACAAAAGAAAGGGTCACCTATATACACAGCTGCAAAAATGTATGAAGATGTAATAACTCTTTCAAGACATGCTTTGCTTTTGCTCCGGGATTGGGCCTAGGCAAAAGGGCTACCAACCCTGAATACCTGCTACCTTACGAGTAAGGGGACTGCATAACACAGGCTGTTGGAATGTTCTTGTTGTCGTTCAGAAAGTACGAAAAGTTAAGGTCATTTTCTTCTGTTGT
>NW_019728380.1:0-324 GCF_002891405.2 Cryptotermes secundus | reverse complement strand
CACACTCCAGATATGACTGGTTATCACTGGTTATCGCACACGCGTCTGTAGCTCGTAACTTGCGAACTGAGAACTCGTTGATAACGCACTGACTGCCGCTTGCTGCTCAGCCGGCTTTTATTCCGTTCGCTGTTGCTAGTTGTGACGTGGCGTATAGCCTAGCAACGCTGTTACCCCTTGGTCACGTCACCGCTGTTGACTCGCTTTGCATAGCTCCAAGGTTGCGGGGACTCGGCTAACTTCGGCTCCTCTCGTGATGTCACCGCAGGGAGAGTGGCGGGGTGATGACTCTCCTATTACGCGAGCGCTACATTACCGCTATGT
>NW_019728379.1:0-1065 GCF_002891405.2 Cryptotermes secundus | reverse complement strand
AAGCTATCAAGCTAGGAACGCAAAGCTAGCAAGCTAGCAACACAAACCTACCAAACTAGCAACGCAAAGCTAGTAAGTTAGCAACGCAAATTTAGCAAGCTACCAACGCCTATCTAGCAATCAAGCAAGCTAGCATCGAAAAGATAGCAAGCTAGCAACGCAAAGCTGGCAAGCTAGCAACGAAAAATTAGCAACCTAGCAACGCAAAGATAGCAAGCTAGCAACGCAAAACTACCAAGCTAGAAACGTAAAGCGAGAAAGCTAGCAACGCAAAACTATCAAGATAGCAACGTAAAACTAGCAAGCTACCAACGCATATCTAGCAATTTAGCAAGCTAGCAACGCAAAGATAGCAAGCTAGCAACGCAAAGCTACCAAGCTAGCAACGCAAAGCGAGCAAATCTAGCAACGCAAAGCTATCAAGCTAGCAACGCAAAGCCAGCAAGGTCGCAACGAAAAGCCATCAACCTTGCAACGCAAGTCTAGCAATCTAGCAAGCTCAGCAACGTAAAACTAGCAAGCTAGCATCACAAAGCTAGCCAGCTACAATAGCCATGCTAGCAAAGTAGCAATGCAAAGATACAAAATTAGCAACGCAAAGCTAGCAATTTATCAACGCAAAGCTAGGAAGCTAGCAACGAAATGTTAGGAAACTAGCATCGGAAAGCTAGCAAGCTAACAACCCATATCTAACAAGCTAGAAATCTAGCTACGGAAACTAGCAAGCTAGCAACGCAAATNGCTAGAAACGCCAAGCTGGTAAGGTAGAAACGCAAAAGCTAGAAAGGAAGAAATGCAAAGAAAACAAGCAAGCATGCAACGCAAATTTGCAAGCTAGAAACTCAATGCTAACAAGCTAGCAACGGAATGATAGCAAGGTAGCAACGAAAATCTAGCAAGTTAGAAACGCAAATCCAGCAAACTAGAAACGCAAAGCTGGCGAGCTAGCAACGCAAAGCTAGAAAGCTAGCAACGCATAGCTTGCAAGCTAGCAACGCAAGGATAGTAAGCTAGCAACGGAAAGCTAACTAGCTAGATCGCAAAACAATGAAGCTAGCAACGCAA
>NW_019728378.1:0-432 GCF_002891405.2 Cryptotermes secundus | reverse complement strand
ACGAAATAAACATAATTTAGGAAAATTTTTCAGAAAATTTTTTGAATATTTCATGTTAATATAAGGATTTGCACAAAATACGTGAAAGATTTCTTCTTCTTAAATGAAATACTCTCCAAATTGTTGATGATTTCTACTTTATATTAGGGAAATTTATGTCAATTTTGATAGAAAACTATCCAATTTTTTTGAGGATAAATAATTATTAATTACATTTCATCAAATTTTGAGGGGTTTAATGATAATATAATGAATTATAAAGAAATTTTGATCTCCTTCAACTTAATTTATGTAATTTTAAACAAATATTCTTTAACGATTTCAATTAAATAAAATTAGTCAATTATTTTGGGATATTTTGACTATAAATTCAGGAATTCTTACAAATTCTTTGTCTATTTACATCTTATCTTAGGATATTTAAAGCAATTT
>NW_019728377.1:0-441 GCF_002891405.2 Cryptotermes secundus | reverse complement strand
GTAGAGGAGGGTCGGAGATATCTCCCGGTAGTTGGACATGATCAACGGAGAGCCCGAGTAAAAGTTAACCGGCCAATCAACTAAAATCGAAAGAATGAAAATGATTGACAGGTGTGTTCAACGTGAAATGAATGAAAACCACACCAGACTCCGTTATGAAGCCTGGTTTCCGCACGATATAGACGAATATTTTGTTGAATGAATTGTAACTTATGATAAAAGTTCAGCCTACACGATAATTACAGACTATCCCTGCAGTGGTTTTACCAAAACGAAGCATTGAAACACAACCCAAAACGAAAGGTTCGTCAGACGAAATGTTTGTTGGTCTGCAGCGGGTGCCGTCCACTACAACATTCTGAATCTAGACGAGATATTGCTGCAGAGGAATACTGAGTGAAATTAAAGAAATTTGCCGAAATTTGCACTAAAAGTAACAAA
>NW_019728376.1:0-543 GCF_002891405.2 Cryptotermes secundus | reverse complement strand
TATAGGTAATTGGATTTATCTGTCACTTAACAGATCGTAACTACACATAATCATAGCTCTATCTCTATTTCACACACCCTGCAATTCACTACAGCATGCGCTAAGTATTTTCAGTCTTCTGTGTCTTCCCCAGTCGTTGTCTGGTAACGGCTCCCAATAGGGTATGTTACCCTTTCTCTGGATTTCCGAAATATCCCCTTGCCTCAGCTACCAGCCTCTAACAGCAACGGCTTACAACGATTGAACGTCAGGGGTTATTTCACCGACTCACTAAACAACTCGCTCCACTTCACTCAACTCCACTGTACTCACTAACTGAACTCGGTCTATTGCGTGATATAACCTCGGAGAGGACCATATAGAAAACAGCGCTTCCAGCAGTACTTAAATTGTTGCGCGCGGGCCGCTGCCTAACAACGGCCGTTGTCTCGTTGTTTCTTTTGCGGTCGTTCCCTAACTACAGGTCTATATGCCACAATATATTAGCTTGTGAAGCCGAAGTCCCACATATATTTGCGCCTGGTGCTGTAAGCCTATCTGAGA
>NW_019728375.1:0-261 GCF_002891405.2 Cryptotermes secundus | reverse complement strand
AGCTAGCAACGCCAAGCTATCAAGGTAGCAAACGCAAACCTATCAATCTGGCAACGCAACGCTAGCAAGAAAGCAAATCCAAGCTAACAAGCAAGAAACGAAAAGATAGCCAGGTAGCAACGGAGAGCTAGCAAAGTAGCAAAGCAAAGCTAGCAAGCTTGTCACGCAAATCTAGCAAGCAAAGCTGGAAAGCTAGCAACCAAACTGGCAAGCTATCAACGCAAAGCTGGCAAGTTAGCAACGCAAAGCTGGCAAGTTAGC
>NW_019728374.1:0-906 GCF_002891405.2 Cryptotermes secundus | reverse complement strand
CATGGAAAGAAGATTTGCCTGAAATATTTTTCGATATAATCAACAGAATATTACCTACGTATATCTTCACTGTCATCACGTTGAAACCACTAATATAACTGCTGAAATTTATATCTGTATAAACTTGTATATTTACACACAATTCCTCGTGACTATCTAACAGCTACTGCAGGACCAAAAATTGTTCGCGCAGTTATTTGAGCCTATGTTAAATTATATCAGGGCAGAACATGTTACGCATTTAAAGTTTGTTTTCGAAACTTACATTTCTGGTGGTTACATTTCATTAATTGCCTACTGAACTCCTATATTCCACAGCTCACAATTTGAAGAACGCCACAGTTATGTGAATGCACTATAAAACAATAAACTTCGCCACTTAAAACTGGAATAAGATCCTTCCGAAAGATAAAATACCTTTCAGTGCTAAACGGTTAAAAAAAAAGCTGTCCCTGTAACAGGCCGTGAGGGCTAATAGGGTTGTGGGGCGTCGTGGCTCCCACATTTTCTCTAGACAATCGGCTCACAGATGGCGGTAAGGTCAGCACTACGTGCCGGCCGCCCTTTACCCCCAGGAAGATTCGTGGTACTCAACTCTGTTAGAGGCTGAGTCGACCCCACGGCCATAGTGCGGCTGGAACGATTAGGTCAATTGAAAAAATCCACCTCATCGGAACTCAAACCCGCGACCTTCCTGCTTTTAGCATAGTGCTTCAACCAACTACGTTACCGCGTGTCTCCTACCTTTAAGTGCTGCATGTTGTAATCTGTATTCATAGGACAATAAATCTTTGCATTTGTATCGACATCTGTTGAAGAACATAAGCAGTCCAAGGCCTGGACGGGGAAATTACAATGCAAATGGCAACATCACAACTGACGAAACGGTTAATGACGTTCTACATT
>NW_019728373.1:0-769 GCF_002891405.2 Cryptotermes secundus | reverse complement strand
GCTTGTGGGTGTAGGATAAAGGTCTTGGGAACTGATAGCTGCGATTTCTCTGATACTATTGCTGTTAACTGCAACGATGGAGAAGAACAACTGAGCGCTGTCATCATTCATGAACTGAGTGCATGGACTGGTGTGAACATCCTCCATTGCCAATATCTGTAAACAATAAAACAATGCTTCCACCAGCCCCCTTATTTCAAAATCTAGTCCTAGGTGTCACTCATTTCACATAAGGGTGAGACAGTGCCACCGAAAGCAGCACTTTCCTAGGTTTACTTAATTTTCCAAAATGTGGTCTGAAGGACAAAAAATAGATTCATACTTCACAGAAATATATAATGAAGCTCAACTAAAACATAACAATGATAAATACTTAATTATCTTAATTATAACAGGGAACAGGTAGAGGCAAATATGTATGTGAAATGCTTTAGTGCAGTCATTGTATTTCCATTACAAATTCAGACATCTTCATCATTTTCTCTTACATGATACATCATTATGTGAAAAATATCACTTCAAGTCTATAATGGGTAAAGAATTGAAAGCAACACTGCCAACCAAAGGTATACTCATATGTATCTGGTACTTCTGGTAGCTCGACACGAAACATACGTACCTCCTGCTATTTCTTCCATCACACTGATTTCTACGAATATTCCGATTTCTTAATATCTCTGAAGAATGGAAGTTCAGGTAGTAAACCTCTTTTGAAGGCAAACTGTGGGGGGCAAAGTAGTGACTTATTATTCTTCCCCTGAACCCCACC
>NW_019728372.1:0-476 GCF_002891405.2 Cryptotermes secundus | reverse complement strand
GTAACAATGTGTAGTTTGGAGTTGGCCCAAGGTTTAGGAAGAATACGTCACCTCCAAAAACTCGATGCTGTCTCTGAACTACACGTCACTACAACTTAGAATGCTGTATTCTTCATTCCAAGTACCAGCCATAGCCTCCTCACTGTCACCATGCAATTCAGAAGTATCAACAAATGCAGAACATGCAACTTTCAGTTCTCAACTAAGAGCTGCTATCCTGCACCTATTATCATTGCTAGTGGGGTGGGACTAAGTCTCTTGTACTGCGGCCACTTCTGGCCTATTGTACCAACACTATGCTGACATCCATGTCAAATCAAAACCAACTGTTATCTGCTCATGACTGTGTATTCCCTGTATGTGCAATTACAATGCATACCCTGTAAGCGATCAAGTCTTCGGCTAAGATCTGACGTACCCATTGCAATAATCATGAAGATTTGTCCTCTGGGATGTGACACCATGTAGTCTGGTAG
>NW_019728371.1:0-1228 GCF_002891405.2 Cryptotermes secundus | reverse complement strand
CTTTCTTCATAGTCACCGCCGTGAAAGCCTCAAATATTACATAGTACCTTGATTATTTTGAAGAGGTGGCGCGTAATGTGGCGTATTTATCTTCTTCAGTATTCCAGGATTTGATGCAAGAATTTTCAGCAAACGCTAAACATAAGTCGTTCGTTTTCACTGCTAAAATGACTTATTGTGCCCACATACGTATAATTCATATTGGAACACACGCTTTCAATGGATAAATTGCTACGAGGCAAGTGCAATAAAAGTTAGCAACCTTCTTCAGGTTACCATGTGGCGTATTATTTTCTTTCAAATGCGCACACACTTAAGATCCTTAGAAGGGGGATTGAAACTGTTAAACTCTCTTTTTGCGATAGATAGCTGCATAAATAAGTATACTGATCAGTAGTTTGTCAAGATCGACAGTTAATACTTCACACTCTGAGAAAAGCAAATCAATTACATTGTCAGAATTTTCGCTTGTAGGGACCTTATCCAAAAGAAGACAACTCACCTTTGATAAATCTCTGTTGTGCTTAATCCATGCCTCTGAATAAAGTAAAGCAAAATTATGAACATTTTTGCTGTTATGAAATATCTTTGCTATTTAAATGAAAATAACCATAAAAAACAAATAAACTCTGTACTAGACATACAATTTTCCACACACTGAATTTTGCAACAAAAATTTAACTATTTAACAGAGTTTCTGTTATCAGAGCCTTCACTGCCTCTTAATGTAGTTCACTGATTTGAGTGTATTTTGTAGTTTGGCTTGTTCGTAATCAGTCTCAATTGATCAGCTACATTGTAGTTTGTCACAATACTAACTGAGCTTTGCTTTTTGTCTGTTTTTCAAATTTCATTAGTTTTTCTTTAACAGAAGGGGGAGAAAAATCAATCTGGGACATAGGTCTTATTTCAGGGACTGTCCCTGAAAAGCAGGGACAGATGGTCACTTTACTTTATAGTGTTCTATTTTATTATCCTTCACATCTGGTAGCAAGCAGATGCTCATAGGCTGTGCTCCCTATGTGCTTCATGCTAGTTTATTGCTTGGCCTGTACTTTGACCCTGAAGATGAAGGCAGCATGTTGCTCCAAAATGTTTGACTTTCCACACACTGCACAGCATTATATCCCAGAAGATAGGACTCGTCAAAACGTACATAGGCTGTAAGTACAGATTTGCTAAGATGTTGCAGTTATATTGCCACATTTTAATGGGTGTGTACTTAGAT
>NW_019728370.1:266-444 GCF_002891405.2 Cryptotermes secundus | reverse complement strand
GAAGTACAGTATACACCATCGTCAGAATCCTTTCAAGTCTATAATACATGGTGTACACTTGAACGTGAAATTTAAGAGAATATTCTACAGAATTTTGCACAAACAGTGACTCTGTCACCATAGTTACAATTTATCAAAAACACTGTAAACAAAATTAATTTAACATTCTACACATTTT
>NW_019728370.1:0-243 GCF_002891405.2 Cryptotermes secundus | reverse complement strand
CTCAGGTCTGTGGTGTTCTGTATAAAAATGTTTGGCAAATTTTCACGAATATTCTGAAACAAGGGTCTATTTATGTCAGCATTTATATCATTGAAGTCAGGTGTATTTAAATCATTGACACCATATTCTGTTTAACATGCTTGGCGCAGACATATATCCTTAGTTACACATGCCAAACTAACCTTTAAATAAGAGGTAAAAATTCTACATGCTTAAGTAATAACATTTTTTCATCATAGTAAA
>NW_019728369.1:0-507 GCF_002891405.2 Cryptotermes secundus | reverse complement strand
GATGCTGCCATTGAAGCAGCTGAGAAGTCAGAGCTTGATTCCACGATTTCCCACAGTAAGTAGGGTTATGCTTCAGCCTATATGTTAATTGCTTGTAATCTGTAATCTCTGGTGATACTGTATTATATAGTGCACAAGTGTGGGTCTTGTCTTCTGGGTTATGACTTCGTCTAGTATAATAGGTGGGTACCTACATTTTGGAAGAATATGATGTCTCAATCTTCAGGGTGAAAGTGAGTCATTTTGGGAAAAGTCATTGGTACTGGAAAGGTGAGGAAAAGAGATCTCTGAGGACAGGGATGGCAAGTCAGAGCCAAGGATGAAAAGACAGGATCCCAGATCCTATATGCCATGAAAAGGATAACCATTCCAGAACAGGAGGAAGGATGGGCTAACTGAGGGAGCATGAGTCTTGGAAAGTGCAATTATTAAAGTCGTTTACATGCAGAGAAAATCCAAGTCAGACTTGTGCTTTGAAAGAGCCTTCTTGCATTCCTTCAGGGTGTG
>NW_019728368.1:0-401 GCF_002891405.2 Cryptotermes secundus | reverse complement strand
TTAGATGAAGACAATTATGATTTGAAGAAACATAGTAATAAAATTATATNTAAATTTATAATTGAACACACAACACTTACAGCCTGATTCTTCAAAGCAGGAAATGTCCAGTCAACTCGTGTCAGAGTTACGTTGGGGACTCAAGTTGCTAAGGAACGTCCTTCGCTGTCTCGCAAGGCGTTCTTCTTCACTTGCCATTCTTCTCTTGTTAATCTTCTGCTTCTGTTGTTCTGTGGCGAACACATATAAAGTTTAGACACTGACACACCAAATACATCACTCCGATGTTAGAAAATGAAGAAATAAATTTTGATATGATATTCAAATGCACGAATCGGAAAGTTTGCACCCCTGTCATTGACAAGTCCCATGCTTTTATGGTAAATGACGTCTATGAGATT
>NW_019728367.1:0-493 GCF_002891405.2 Cryptotermes secundus | reverse complement strand
AACGATCTCTACGGCGTATTCTGTAACGTAAACACGTTACAATAGAAAAGAAGAAAAAGAAACGAAAACAACCCTGGAGGATGAAGTTCCACCAAAATGTCAGTAATTTCTATCATCCTTTCAAGGTGATGGTTCCCAACTTATTCCATCAAATGAGAAGCAATAGATATTACAGACTTCAGAAACGTGATGCTGTGTAGTTTGTTAGATGGGTACCAGTGCTGATACGTTTCTGTCACACTACATGGTATCAAATCCCAGAAGACTGTAAACATGATACTCACTGTCAATAGAACCTCAAATCTCAAGACATGATATTACAAATTATAATTTTGCAAAGATGTGCGTGAAGTGGTAATGGAACAATAACAGACTCCTTATATGGGAAACTGTAGGGGTACACCATTCTGGATTTCTGTCCTTCTGATTCCTGTCTTACCACTGGATAACTTCTCAAAGTCTTCAGGAGCGAAACCTGTACAGAAACTGCTGA
>NW_019728366.1:0-378 GCF_002891405.2 Cryptotermes secundus | reverse complement strand
TGTAATCTTCTGCAATCTGACGTTGACTGTATACGTAGCTGGTGTCCAGCGAACTGTATGAAATTCAACGCTGACAAAACCAAAGTTATAACGTTCTGTAGGAGAACTAACTATTTGATATACGAATACAAATTTCTTCATTTCACTATAACTCGAACATATTCAGTCAAAGACTTGGGCGTATATCTTGATTCTAAACTTCATTTTCATGATCAGGTTAATTTTATATTTTCGCAGTGTATTAAGATGCTAGGTATAATTCGCAATATCACCTTTAATTATTCAACACTTGAATGCATGTTCATTTTATATTTTACTTTAGATAGATCGAATGGTGAATACGCTTCAGTAGTTTGGAATTCCATTACGTCAACTGAT
>NW_019728365.1:0-1001 GCF_002891405.2 Cryptotermes secundus | reverse complement strand
ATCAAATCTATCATTGAGAAGTGAGAAAATTAAAATATATGCTATTAGTATTTTTGATTGCAAAACACATGACAGCATAAAATATAAAACATTTCTAATTTTAATTGGTCAATATATAAACATATTGTTTCTGGATTCCAAACACGTTACAATATTAATTTATTCTAAATTTTGCTTATTTACATGCTAAATATGACTGAGAGAAATGGTCCCGAATGCAAATATGTCGAGATTTTTACCCACTGCTTTGGCAGCACAGGGAACACCGAGCAGAAGGACAGTGATTATTAGAGGGAAAAACACCAAACAATGTGAAGTCCATGAGATTGCTGGGAGGAAAACGAAGGCTAACATTATCCAAAAGGGAAGAGCAAGATTTGAGCCCACGATAGACCAGAAAAGAAAGTGCATCAAGGTGATGTCTCCATTTATGTAAAGATTGTAGACTTAATTTCTCTAAGGTGTCTGTATAATTATATGGAGCACGAAGGAAGAAACGATAAAAACAGATGGACGCAAACTTCAGCTGGATGCGCTCAACCTTATTGGCATCAGTCGAGTTGATGAAGTTCCAAACTACTGAGGCATACTCCAGCTTGGGTCTGACTAAAGTAAAATATAGTACATACACACATACACACGGAATTAATTAATAACCTTTACTATAGTTTAGTTATGACAGACTATAGAATTGACAAAGAATTGATGGAAATATAACCATATTTGTTGCTGGAAAATAATTATTTTATAAGTTGCACGTTACAATCCTCTTCACTCTGAAGTCCAATATTATATTGTAATTAGGTTACGAACTATTTATCTCCTGTATACTTGCCTGCGTACCGTGGATCTTCATATGCCTGCCGAGATTTCTAGATGTAGTGAAGTTCGTGTCACAAGTGTCACACCAATAAGTCTTCTCTCCGGTGTGAGTACTCATGTGAGTCTGGAGAAGAGAATGTTTCTCGAACCGCATCTTACAGTGCCTCCTTGTGCAAACA
>NW_019728364.1:0-432 GCF_002891405.2 Cryptotermes secundus | reverse complement strand
CGATCTCCCCACAGAAGTTGTCGCTATAATTTCTTGTACTCTCAAACCTATTCGTACTACCACTTTTAATCTCTGGTGCTGTTGGGTCGCGCATAATTTTTCTTTCTTTATAGTATGCATATTAGTAGGTAGGCTGAAAAGTAAGGCACACATGCTTGTAGAGCGCGAACGAAATGACCTTCAGAAGCGCGCCAAGTGGCATGTGGAAGTTACATTCCACCTCAATACGCATGCGCATGATTGAGGTCGTTGCGTTCATCCAGTATATTTTGAGAAGTGGAAGTATGGAGACGTGTTCTAGGGCTATGTCAACGCGAGTTAAACAGCGTGCTCTCGTCGAATTTTTAACTGCTGAAAAAGTGACTCATACTGGGATTCTTGTCGTTTAAAGGCTGTTTATGGTGACGATGCTGTTGCGTGGTTGCGAGTCTG
>NW_019728363.1:0-471 GCF_002891405.2 Cryptotermes secundus | reverse complement strand
TCTACAAGACTGTAAGGCGTTATCAAAGCAGAAGATGGTGTATGCTGGTTCCACCGAATAGTAGATAACAGACTGTAGTCAAACTACACTCCGTCACGTCACAGCAGATGGCCATCTTCAAATTAAAATTGTTTTCTTGATCGCGACTCATTTCCGGAGCAAAAACTTAACGGTCCAGAAGCACCTGCCTTGTATCATAAGGGTTGGACTGCAGTACACATACCTGTACTGTCCTGGCTCTTTTTTTTTTCCTTGGCACTACAGCCCCAGTGGGCCTAGGCCTACCTCCATGAACTTCTCCGTTCACTTCGGATTTCTAGATCTTACACATTCGGTAGGACTCCTTGGGCGGGTGATAAGCTCGTCGCAAATCCTCTACCTGTATATAAACACAGAGAAACGCACACATACAAAACTAAACATCCGTGCCCTGAGTGGGATTCGAACCCACAATCACGGTTTCCAAGCGAG
>NW_019728362.1:0-472 GCF_002891405.2 Cryptotermes secundus | reverse complement strand
GTCATTTATGTATATTTTATATTATGAAACCACACTTTGAGGATAATAAATTGCAAATTAGTGAAAGTTTGTCACATCGAATTTCAACAGAATTTGTTGAATGATTTGTGGTATATATGAAAATCTCCCTTTGCAGGCTAACGCAAACTAGGATATATCATGGATCAGTGTAGTTGAAAGTCTGCAATTGCCCTTAGATCGAATTAGAACAGAATCAGGAAGTTTTAAGGGATTCACGAGAAAGTCAGTTTGTAATCTTACCTAAACTAAGCATTATTGTACATGAATGTGGCTGAAAATCAGAAATTTCTGAAAAAAAGTGTCTCATGTCGACTATTATAAAAATCGATTCAATACTTCAAAGGCTGATATTATGTCACAAACCGTCGAACATTCATACCTTTTTTTTTGCATTATACAGAAGATCTAGAATCGTTCATAATATCTTCATGAGATATTTCGAAGGAATGTG
>NW_019728361.1:0-507 GCF_002891405.2 Cryptotermes secundus | reverse complement strand
CCTTGCGATTCAACAAGCACGATACCACAAAGATGTATTTGAAGGAGGTAACATTAACATGCAGAAGCTGGATGCGAGTGACATGTACATTGCAGAGTAATACACGACATAAAATGTCGTACAGAATAGAGAGACATAAAATAAAAAAATTGGAGATGCCGGGAGTCGAACCCGGGGCCTTTCGCATGCAAAGCGAACGCTCTACCTCTGAGCTACATCCCCATTGCCAGTAACTTAACTTCATGAAATANGTTTTCTTAACTGACGCGCTAGGATAGAACACAGGGCAAAGTAAGCGGCTACTGGGTTGAATTCCTGTTAGAGATTTTTCTGTTTTACTCTACATCTGTATACGCTCACTCACTTCCTTAAGTGTGTAGTATCAGTGTTTCCCCTGAGCATGAGGCTGGCCACTACCCTCGTTGCAGAGCCTAGATACAGGATGCGTGGAACTGTACCTTCATGGCCTCATGGGCCTCAATGTCTTGTTGGTGAGGCACAAATATA
>NW_019728360.1:0-1054 GCF_002891405.2 Cryptotermes secundus | reverse complement strand
ACTTGCCTTGGAGAACATTTGTTGGAGAGATAAATGTATTGAAAGAAAAGGAGGGCAGGTTAAGCTCAGTACTCTTCATCCGTAAGTCTTACAGTTGTCAGGTAATTCAGCAGGAAGCGAACTTATAGCGGACTACGCAGCATTGCACGGAGAGAATAGTTTTCTTCATTGTCATCACTGATAATCTCAAACTCAACAATTATCTATTTGAATATCTGCTCTGTCCTGTCTGGCAGCGTGCCTTTCTGTCTATATATCCTTCCTGCCGCACTGTTGCTCTGGGATCGACTCAGCCTCTAACAGAAAGGAGTACCAGGAATCTTCTTTGGGGTAAACGGTGGTTGCCTGGTGCGTAAGGATGACAACATCACCGCCATCAGTGAGCCGATTCTCTAGACGAAATGTGGGAACCTCAACGTCTCACAACTCTATAGGCCTCCACGGCCTGTTACAGAGATAGTTTTTTCTTACCTTTAACTATAAGGTAAGTCTTATTTTGTGTCAATTTAAGAAAACAAAAACCTTCAAATTACGTCATAGTTAAATTAAACACACACTTAATATTGTGAAATGTTTGTTAATAACGCCGGTCACGGTAGCCGAGCGGTCCAAGGCATGTACTGTCCTCGCTCGCTCGGAAGCTGGGATCGTGGGTTCGAATCCCACACAAGGCATGGGTGTTTGGTATGTATTTATTCTGTGTTGTTCTGTGTTTAGGTAGAGGCCTTGCGACGAGCTGGTCACTCGTTCAAGGATTCCTACTGTCTATAAAATTATCACGAAACTGAAAAAGCAGAGGCCAGGGAACAAGGGGGCTGCACAGCCAGTGAAAAAGAAAATTATTTCTGAACTATTTTGAAGCGAACCGGCTCAACGGAGGGGAAACATGCAGATTAACGTTCCCTGCCATATCGACAGTAAAAAGGTAATTCTAAGGGAAAGAGACGGGCAAAATAAAAAGGGGGGAAAAATCCTCGCCGTTGATTTGTGACCCGAAGAAGGCATAAAAAACACGAAAACCTGTTTTCTTCTCTGCCTTATTCTCCAAGGTGCT
>NW_019728359.1:0-890 GCF_002891405.2 Cryptotermes secundus | reverse complement strand
TGTACTGAAGACATTTCCGAGTTATAACGTGGCCATCGCCGAAGAAGGTTCCGAGCAAGCATACGAGAGTGTGTTATCAACAGTTCTCCAGTCAGCCAACTACTGTTGGAGTATAGCAGCCGTCGCGGAAAGAGGATCCGGACGTGTGTGTGATTGTGTAATTGGGAGTGTGTGATACAGTGATACATAGCTCCCCTACTGTAAGCGTGTAGACTACTGAAGACAGAGTGAACTGATTTGCGCATAGGGTTATAAGTCGTGAAACCCCGCAACAGTGTTAACAGATTAATGCGCTTAGGGTTATAAAGTGTGAAACCCCGCAATTGTGAGATAATTAATTGTAGCCGTTATTTGTAGATTGTTAAATAAACCAATTAACCATCTCTACGGCATATTCAGTAACGAAACACGTTACAATATGTACAGTTTTTATTGAAAATGAGGTCTGTACCCCTCTCCCTCCCTCCCTCATTATAACCATGCACCCAATTGTCCAAATGCAGTTGTTTCGTAAATTGGCAATGAAGTACAAGCCATAGTTATGAGTGATGTGTATGCAATGTATTACACAGATTGTAGTAAATTATTAGTTACTCTTTTGTTCAGTGTGCTCGGAACTTCACAGAAATAAGTATCTTACATATATGCTTCTTGCCATGGCACTTGTCCTGTTCCGTTAAAATATTCAAGAAATAGTTGCCTTGTTTGTTTTCCGGTTAATTGTTGGTTTCCACGATTTCCTCGTTGAAGCGGACACATGAATGATGGGTCAGCTCGCAGCCCTACGGTACAGTGCCAGTTTCTGGGTCCTCCATGTCAAAACATTCTGGTGGCTTATACGTTTTAGGGGATGTTCTGCGTAGAAAATTGTGCAGTGCACAGCTAGCCAT
>NW_019728358.1:0-395 GCF_002891405.2 Cryptotermes secundus | reverse complement strand
GGAATCTTTCACCTATTGTGTGTAATTTGTTATATTAACATGAAATTTTCGAAGAATATTCCGAAAAATTGTCAAGAATTAGGTTGATTTCGTTCATAATTTGTTTAAATTCTTTAAATTAAATTAGATTTTCTGAACATTTTATTGAAATTCGTTACATAATACAGTAATAATCAGAAATTTGAAGGAATTCCTTAAGTTATGGTGAAATATTTTATAAATTGGTTGAAATAGTTTATGCTAAGGCGTATATTTCAAAGAATTTTTGGTTTAAATTATATTCATTTCATTGTAAACGTTCAAAATTCAATTATATTTCCGCAAATTAACTAGGAAACGTATAATTTTTATTTTAATTTCCTGAATTATTATGCAAATCGTCAAAATACTGCTAG
>NW_019728357.1:369-543 GCF_002891405.2 Cryptotermes secundus | reverse complement strand
TTAGCTTGCCAGCGTTGCGTTGCTAGCTTGCTAGCATTGCGTTGCCAAATTGCTAGCTATGCGTTGCTACCTTGCTAACTTGGCGTTGCTAGCTTGCTAGTTTTGCTTTTCCAGGTAGCTAGCTTTGCGTCGCTAGCTTACTATTTTTGCGATTCAAGCTAGGTAGTTTTGCGT
>NW_019728357.1:0-290 GCF_002891405.2 Cryptotermes secundus | reverse complement strand
TTGCGTCGCTAGCTTGCTACTTATGCGTTTCTAACTTGCAAGCTTTCCGTTGATAGCGTACTGGACATGTCTTGACACCTTGCCAGCTTCTCGTTGCTAGATCGCCAGAGTTGCGTTGCTAGCTTGCCAGGTTTGCGTTGCAAGCTTGATAGATTTGCGTTGATAGCTTGCCAGTTTGAGTTGCTAGCTTTCCAGGTTTAATTTTCTAGCTTGCTAAATTTGTGTGGCTAGCTTTATCTTTGTGTTGCTACCTTGCTAGCGGTCCGTTGGAATCTAGCTATCTTTGCGTT
>NW_019728356.1:0-830 GCF_002891405.2 Cryptotermes secundus | reverse complement strand
CCAAAAATGTATATACGTAAAAAAATTAAGATTTGCTTTCTTAGTGACTCACCAAGGATATTGCATTGTCATGATTCGAAAGTGTTCTCATGATTTGGGGTTGTTGCAAGACTTACAGACGGGTTATGGATTCGATGACTGGATTTATTGACACCTACGGCCTACAGGCAATACAGCGCTATCGCTGATCTACACACTTTACAGTTCACCGTTACACACGCACTAGGATTCTCAGTCTTCATTAGTCGTATCCTGGCAATGGATTTATAACAGCATCGCTATCACTTCAAATCACACGTGAAGACTTCTTTTTCATAGCCTAATTACTTTCTTGCCATTATTCTCCAACTGTCAATTCCGAAGACTCAACTGAGCTCAATTCCTCTGCTCCCAAGCGCATATCCTGGCAGGCTGGTGTCTCGAAACAGACTCGATCCGACTCAACTGAACTCTAGATTAAAACCACTTTGCACGGACCACGCAGAAAACACAGCCTCTCTATTGGTAGGAGGCGTGTTTACAGCGCTGTTGCATCGCAACAGGAAATACTGGATTGCTGCTTGCGTATTCGTTGCCGCGGGAATGTTTGCCGAATCGCTGCTCAGCAATGAACATCTATTCTGACTTCACTATTCCGGTTTTCTGGCGTCATATCACAGTATTTCATATTCTGGTTGTGTTTAGTAATGCGTCATTCGACTTTAGACAACAAACACAGCAAAACACTAAACAATTTAGTTTGTTTTCCCCCCGAATTGTATGGCTACGTTTTATAAAACGGAAAAGACTGATTTAAACTCAATTTCCTCTCGCTTTCATTTCTATAGCAG
>NW_019728355.1:0-1025 GCF_002891405.2 Cryptotermes secundus | reverse complement strand
CCTTGCGCGGAGTCTTTGGTTATATAACGAAGTTCCTGTAACTGCTGCAGTTGTCAAATTACACTGGAAAATCGTCACATCAGATCAAGTATTGGGTCCCACCCAGCCTCCTATCCTGTGGGTACCAGGGGATCTTTCCCAGTGGTAAAGCAGCCAGGGCGGGCACAGAGATGATAACTCACTTCCATGAAGTGCTGAAGTAAAGAATGGTGGAGCTATACCTCCACTCCCCCATATATTTTCATGACACAGTGCTTAATCAGTTAAGCACAGGGACAGTTTTACCTTTACCTTACACATGATTCTGCTTGTTTGAAGACACTTCAAACATTTAATTTCCTTTAAACTACCTCTTGTCTCTTCTGCTGGCATTGATTCTGCTAAGGGGTGTGTTTATGGATGATAAGCCTCCAACTATGTTTGCCTGCCCACAATTTTTAACCTTGCACCTCTGTCCATACAGTTCCTCTATTTGAGATACAACTATTATCAGCCACTTTGGTAAGCCACCTCAGTCTAGTTTCCTTTAAGCAGTGAGATGATGCATGAGAAACCTCCATATATACATGCACTCCCACAGTTATTCATCTAGAGTGCACAAGGTTCGCCTACTTTTTACATCATCCATCACTCATGTGGGTAAGCCATCTTGATTTGAGCTGTCCTTTGCATCATTTTCCTTTTAACATATAATTACAAATCCCTCCCATGTCGTTTGATTACATCCACTGTTTCTATATGTCTGAATCACTGCAATTTTTTGTCCATGAAATTCCACCTTTATCCTTGTGTTTCTGCAGAGCTTTTTCTGCCACTTCTTTGTTTACAACTTGAACGTACGTCTCTCCCATACTCCTTCCCATGTATTCAGGTGATGATTGAAATTCTGTTGGGTACTATTTCCAGCCCTGCCCAACCTATTCAGAATACTCTTAGTACTTTCTTTTGTATTGATTTTATCGAGCTCTTATTTCCTTTTCTGATTTCTATTTCTTGGCATTTATTACTAGCTGAAGGATTATTTT
>NW_019728354.1:0-477 GCF_002891405.2 Cryptotermes secundus | reverse complement strand
CCTAAAATACTAACAGCATCATAAAATAAACCCTAAATAACACACCAGAACACTCATACCCTTGTAGGGTACCTGTAGGTTCTGAAGGTTTCTGGAATCACTGGATTTTTTGGACTTTGTCCATTGTCCTGCTAGAATGAGCTCTTTCTAATGGACCTAGCAGAGTAGTTGTGCCAGCCCCTCCCTCAAGAGAGGACTGAAACAGACCAAGTTCCTGAAATGGTACATTCTCTTGTTTTTTAACACCAGACAATGAACACAATCCAAAAACCCAGCAAGTCATATACAATACCAATTTTAAATTCTGAATTTTGTTGAATGAAGCATAAGTCAGAAACATTTTTTTTCTTCTCCTTCAGTTAAGGTACAGGCTTCTACGTCATTCTGCCCATCTTTTTCGTTTAATTTCTTATTCTCCCGAGGTCTGTACTATTATTTCTCTCTTCATCCATCCTTTCCACGTGCCTCTGCATGTCA
>NW_019728353.1:0-738 GCF_002891405.2 Cryptotermes secundus | reverse complement strand
TACATTGTAGGAAAACATGACCTTGCCTCTCCATGTAGGTGCTGCATGCCAGTTTGTTTTCTCACAGAAACAAACATTCTAATCATAAGACATAGCTGATGCAGATATTATTTATTATACTATTTTATAATAATACAGACTACAACCTAGCTATCCTGTTAATCACTTTGTTCTCTTTGCTGCTAGTTTGAAGACCATGTTGCTGTCTTATGCAAATAGTGTGGCACAAGTCAGCCAGTCTGGGGCTCAAGCTCAGATTTGTATACTCCATCATCTCTGAACACCACAGGACTTCCCAGTGATACAACAGTTGTGTCTTCCCCAACTGGTAAGGGAACCAAGAAGCTAATTAGGAATCTATAATTAACTAACTACATGGAGCAGAATCATTCTTGAGAAAGTAACATTTGGCTAGATTTTCAAGAAATTTCTCATTTCTCATGGAACCCAAAAGTTCACTGTGACTGGCAATGAGGTGGATGGCCAAGGGGTCAGAGTTTGAGCACTGGTAGGGGTGAGATTTTTCTCTTCTCCACATCATCCAGAGCGGTTATGGGGCCCACCTAGCCTCTTATCTGAGGGGTACCAGGGACTCTTTCTCCTGGTGTAAATTGGTCGGGACATGAAGCTGACCGCTCAACTCCAGCTAATTCTGAGGTCAAGCATACGTAGAGCTACATATCCACTCCCCCATTTTCCATAATGTCATAGTGCTTAATTTGTTAAAGACAGAGACAA
>NW_019728352.1:0-393 GCF_002891405.2 Cryptotermes secundus | reverse complement strand
AATCTCCTAATTAATTTTATGAACTAAAATTTTTGGAGAACACCAGTGCTTNTGAGAGTGTGATATTTCTGGAAACTTTCCCCTTTGTGAAGTGGCAATACACAGAACTTGCAATGTAGACAGTCATACTCCTTTTTTTGTGAACTGTGCAAACATGGCATTGCCTAGAAGGATGCTTCACCCTGGAATATTCAATCATCACAATTTTCATGAGGGTATGTTTCTGCATATCACCCAAGAGTTGTCCAGGGGTGTCCACATGAGGCCTGCGTGGGGTGGGAGTTGTTGGGCCTGGTTGCGCTAAGTCTGTGCCTGACTGCTGCCACCATCTTGTCTGTAGCCCAGGCATTTGCCACGTTCATCAGAAATGCTTTGTATTTCAATTTCGAATCA
>NW_019728351.1:0-250 GCF_002891405.2 Cryptotermes secundus | reverse complement strand
TCTTCGCCCCATTCGTGCTACATGTCCTACCCATCTCATCCTCCTTGACTTGATCATTCTAATTATACTTGGAGAAGAGTACAAGTTATGAAGCTCCTCACTATGCAGTTTTCTCCAACCTCCTGTCACTTCATCTCTCTTCGGTCCAAATCGAAAACTGATCCAGTAAATGTTGTTTCGACGAATTAGGGGCGGAAAGCCATACGGATTTGGCTGCCACATATATTCGGCTTACCTACTAACGCAACTG
>NW_019728350.1:0-446 GCF_002891405.2 Cryptotermes secundus | reverse complement strand
TACAGCTTAACAACTTATATTTCACTACTGGAACAACACTAGCTGATTTGTATAGATCATAGATTGTCATTATGTAGTATCCCTCATCTGCTCATCATACCCATTTGGCTTAAAAAAAATATTTTTCCTGAACAACTGTCTTTGAATTTTATGACATACAGATAACACTACTATTAACTGCACTGTAAAGCAAGAACTTGATTATGTGGATGTAATTTATCTAAATTTATGACTAACTGTTGTTTTGTGAAACATATTTATCATTATTATTGGAGGGGGTAGGTTTCCCCATGCACCGCAACCAGTTGTTGATCTATTGTACGTCCCCCTTTTGATATTCTACCAGTCTTCATACCCTACAGGTACTGGTGCTTGCTATTAGTCCCGTTGAGCCAACGAGGTCGGCTCTCAGTACCTTGATGCTTCCCCCATCTACCAGAGGCACT
>NW_019728349.1:0-1212 GCF_002891405.2 Cryptotermes secundus | reverse complement strand
TTGCTAGATTGCAAATTTTGCGTTGCCTGATTGCAAGTTTGCGTTGTTAGCTTGCTACATTTGCGTGGCTATCTTGCTAGCTTTGCGTTGCTAACTTGCTATCTTTCCGTTTCTAGCTTGCTAGCTTTGCTTTGCTAGCTTGCTAGCTTTTCTTTGTTTGCTTGCTTGCTTTGCGTTTCTTGCTTGCTAGAATTGAGTTGCTAGCTTGCTAGCTGTGTGTTGCTACCTTGCTAGCTTCTCGTTTATAATTTGCTAGCTTTGAGTTGCTTGCTTGCTTTGTTTTTATTGCTTCCTAACTATCGTGGTAGCTTTGGGTTGTTAGCTTGCCAGCTTTGGGTCGCTATCTTGCCATCTGTGCGTTGCTACTTGCCATGTGTGCGTTGCTATGTTTCCAGCTTTGCGTTGCATTCTTGCTTTGCGTTCCTTGCTTGCTAGAATTGCGTTGCTATCTTGCTAGTGTTGCGTTGCTTGCTTGCTTGCTAGCTATGCGATGTTAGCTTGCTAGATTTGCGTGGCTAGCTTGCTAGCATTGCGTTGCTATCTAGCTAGCTTTGCGTTGCTCGCTTGATAGATTTGCGTTGCTAGCTTGGTAGCTTTGCTTTGCCAGCTTGATAGGTTTGCGTTTCTACATTGCTAGCTTGCCGCTGCTACCTTGCTAGCTATTCGTTGCTAGCTAGCTGGCTTTGCGTTGCTAACTTCCTAGCTTTGCGTTGCAAGCTTGCTTGTTTGCGTTCCTAGCTTGCTAGTTTGAGTTGCTAGGTTGCTAACCTTCGTTGCTTGCTTGGTTTGCGTTTTTTCTTGCTAACTTGCACGCTAGCTTTGCGATGCTAGCTTGCAGCTTTGCGCTGCTATCTTGCCAGCTGTGCGTTGCAAGCTTGCCACGTGTGCGTTGATAACTTTCCAGCTTTGCGTTGCTAGTTTGCAAGCATTTCATTGCTTGCTTGCTAGCTTTGCGTTGGTAGCTTACTAGATTAGCGTGGCTAGCTTGTTAGATTTGCGTTGCAACCTTTCTATCTTTCCCTTGCTAGCTTGCTAGCTTTGCGTTGGTAGCTTGATAGCTTTGCGTTGCTAGATTCCTAGATTTGGGTTGCTAGCTTGCTAGTTTTTTGTTGCTTGCAAGCTTGTTCTATTTATCTTGCTTGTTAGCTTTGCTTTGTTAGCTTGCTTGATTTTCGTATCTAGCTTGCTAGATTTGCGTTGCTATCTTGTTAG
>NW_019728348.1:0-494 GCF_002891405.2 Cryptotermes secundus | reverse complement strand
TTATGTTAGTTTTCATCATCCATATGGGGAGTTTACATGGTTCTTTATTCTATAACAGTTTACTATATTGTGTAGGAGAGGGATCAATTCAAGGAGAGTGATATGTGTAGGTCATATAGCACACATGTGAGAATGAGAAATGCGTACAAAGATTTTGACAGAAGACCTGAAAGGATGAGACCACTTGGGAGACAATTGTGAAGATGGATTTTGTTTAAAGATACAATTATGGGGCTTTAGACTGGGTTTGTGTGTGTCAGGATGCAAAGTCATGATGGGCATGTGTGAACACAGTAATGAGTGCTAAGGTTCCATAAAGACCAGATATGTACTGTCTGTACTTCCACAGGGAGCACAGGTTTCTCAGGAAGGTCCCTGCATTATGAACTTAACACTACCTAAGACTATGAACGCTGTAGAGAAGAAATCTGTACAGAGCAGCTGTTTTAGGTTAGGTGTAAAGGGAAACAGCTACAGCAAGGAGAGCATATATT
>NW_019728347.1:0-1893 GCF_002891405.2 Cryptotermes secundus | reverse complement strand
TGCTTGCTTGTGTTCTTTTCGTTTCTTGTTGCTAGCATTCGTTGCGTGCTTGCNCTAGCTTCGCGTTGCTAGCTTGTTAGCTTCGCGTTGCTAGCTTGCTAGCATTGCGTTGCTAGCTTGCTAGCTTTCCTTTGTTAACTTGCTAGATTTGTGTTGCTAGCTTGCTAGCTTTGCGTTGCTTGCTTGCTTGCTTTCTTTCCGTTTTTTCTTGCTAGATTTCGTTGCTAGCTTTCTAGTTTTGCGTTGCTAAATTGCTAGTTTTGCGTTGTTAGCTTGCTAGTTTCGTTGCTTGCTTGTTAGATATGCGTTGCAAGCTTGCTAGTCTTGAGTTGCTAGCATGACAGCTTTGCGGTTCTAGCTTCCCAGCTTTGCTTTGTTAAATTGTAGATTTGCGTTGCTAGCTTGCCAGCTTGACGTGGCTAGCTTACCAGCTTTGCGTTGCTAGCTTGCTAGGTACCCTTTGCTAACTTGCTAGCTTGCTAGATATGCGTTGCTAACCTGCTAGCTTTGCGTTGCTAGCTTGCCAGCTATGCGTTGCTATCTTACCTGCTTTGCGTTGCTAGCTTGCCAGCTTTGGTTTGCAAGCTTGCAAGCTTTGCGTTGCAAGCTTGCCAGCTTTGCGTTACTAGCGTGCAAAATTTGCGTTGTTAGCTTGCCAGCTTTGCGTTGCTAGCATGCTAATTTTCGTTGCTAGTTTGCCAGCTTTGAGATGCTAGCTTGCTTGAATTACGTGGCTAGCTTGCTAGCTTTGCGTTGCTATTTTGACAGCTTTGCGATGCTAGCTTGCTTGAATCACGTGGCTAGCTTGCTAGTTTTGCGTTGCTACTTTGCTAGCTTTCCATTGCTATCTTGTCAGCTTTGCGTTGCTAGCTTGTTTGCTTTGCGTTTCTTTCTTGCTTGTTTGCGTTTCTTTCTTGCTAGGTTTTCGTTCCTAGCTAGCTAGCTTTGCGTTGCTAACTTGGTAGCCTTGCGATGCTAGCTTACTCGCGTTGCGTTGCCAGATTGATAGGTTTGCGTTGCTAGCTCGCTAGCTTTCCGTTTCTAGCATGCAAGCTTACTAAATATGAGTTGCTAGCTTGCTAGATATGCGTTGCTAGCTTCCTAGCTTTGCTTTGCCAGCTTGCCAGCTTTGCGTTACTAGCTTGAAAATTTTCTTTGCACGCTTGCCAGGTTTGCGTTGCTGGCTTGCTAGATTTGCGTGGCTAGCTTGCTGGATTTTCTTGCTACCTGGCCAGGTTTAAATTCCTAGCTTGCTAGCTTTGCGTTCCTAGCTTGCTAGCTTTGCGTTGTTGCTTGCTAGCTTTCCGTTGCGTGCTTGCTAGCTTTCCGTTGCTAGCTTGCTTGATATGCGTTGCTGGGTTGCCACATTGCGTTGCTTGCTTGCCATCTATGCGTTGGCATTTTGCCAGCTTTGCGTTGCTAGCATGCAAATTTGCGTTGCTAATTTGCCAGCTTTGCGATGCTAGCTTGCTAGAATTACGTGGCTAGCTTGCTAGCTTTGCGTTGCTACCGTTCTAGCTTTTCATTGCTATCTTGTCAGCTTTGCGTTGGTAGCTTGGTAGCATTGCGTTGCTTTCTTGCTTGTTTGCGTTTCTTGCTTGCTAGGTTTGCGTTGCTAGCTCGATAGCTTTGCGTCGCTAGCTTGCTAGATTGCTCGATTAGCGTTCCTAGCTTGATAGTTTTGAGTTGCTATCTTGCTAGCTATGCGTTGCTAGCTTGCCAAATTTGCGTTGGTATCTTGCTAGCTTGGCGTTGCTAGCTTGCTAGGTTTGCGTTGCTAGCTCGATAGCTTTGCGTCGCTAGCTTGCTAGATTGCTCGATTAGCGTTCCTAGCTTGATAGTTTTGAGTTGCTATCTTGCTAGCTATGCGTTGCTAGCTTGCCAAATTTGCGT
>NW_019728346.1:0-591 GCF_002891405.2 Cryptotermes secundus | reverse complement strand
CACATCGAACTTGGAAGTGTATGTTCGAAATCCTACAGAAGGCAGCCCACTAGTTCAGTCGGTGGGAATTCTGCTGTCATAAAAAAACTTGAAAGAGCCCTTCTCCAAATGTGACAGAACAAGCATACACACACATTACATTACGCTATATACTCGTAGCAAGCCTCCCTCTACTCTGCACTTCTCTGCATTTAGTACATTGTTTCATAGATACTGTGACGTATAGACCCGTTACTAAGCAGTGACTCGGTGGTAAACAGCGGCAGTTGCTAGGTGTCGCTCGCAACAAACAACCATGCGACAATAGAAGAATGGCATTTTCTATGTGGTCCGCACCCCGATAGTTTCTATGCAACGGCGTGGTAAACACACCTCTACATCAATATACGAGCTGTGTTTTCTGCGTAGTTCGTGCTGAGTAGTCATCTTGAAGACATTTAGCTCTACAGTTTAGTTGCGTGATATTCGCCGGACAGCAACGATGTGAGCACAGAAGCTGGAGAACCTTCATTGTTAAGATGCGTTTCCAGGAAACGCCTAGTGAAGACATTTTAGAGGAATAACCATAGTTGAGAGCGATTACCAAGCAAC
>NW_019728345.1:0-1399 GCF_002891405.2 Cryptotermes secundus | reverse complement strand
GGAGAGCAGAGGAGTGTGTTTCCCAAGATGTCACACTCATGCTACAAGTGATATTGAGAGATGATCAAATTGCCAGGAAAATTTGAATATGCATTTGTGTAAAGTGTTTGGCTGGTTGCAGGGAGGTAGGTGTGGTCAGTGACTTAGTTCTGAAAAATCGGTATAAGGAAATCTGTCTTTGAAAGTAAAATGTGAATAAATAAGAACCTGGAACAAGTAGTTTGTTATGGTAGAGAATTTTGTCAGTGAGAAAGTGGCAGTTTTAACTTTCTAATTAGTAATTACAAAAAGAGTAATAGGAAGTTAAGTTTTTTTATGTCTTACAGTATATGAAACATGGAATGTCTTACAAGTCAGTAATGTGAGGGTTGCCCAAAGTTAGTGGAATTGCAAACTTTCTGAGGATGTGGAACAGTATTGTATGATTCACAATCCTGATGTGCTGAGCATGTCAAATAATACAAGAGTTAAGGAATGTGTATTTGTATCTATTTCTGCTCCACAGAGTTCCATGTATGAATCGATATACGAGCCAATCAATCCAAGGCCACCCAGTCAGATGTCGTCCCGGTCTAACTACTCCCTCTATGCACCATATGTCAGTGGGTCACAGAACAAATCCTCTGGAAATACACAACCCCCGAGCGGGGGAAAGGAAGCAGAAGTTGATGCTCTGACTGACCTCCTGGTTCAGTCAATGGATGGATCTGCAGATTCTGATGTATATGGTATGCTGGGAAGTTGATGACTAGTCCTGTTTATAGACGTTGAAATATATGACAGTTTATTTTAGGGTTTCGTGGTGATTTGCTCTGAAGGTGGGGACAGTAAGGATCTCTGAAAAATGGCAATGCTGCCCACGTCTGCAAGCTGCCATCATCATCTAGAAACATGACCAATATCACACTCTGTGGCCTCCATCTTACCCATGCCACTTATGCATGTGTAAAATTACTGTGTATGTCAAACTTTCCTGTGAAAGGGCATGAAGTTAATGCATTATGATAACACATATCCAGTTTATCACTATATATATAACTGACAGTGAATGTGTTGCCAGTTATTTGAATGAGATGTGATTGTATGTTTCTGAAGGACATATTTACTTACGATTTGTAAATTTCACAAATAGCATTTGTGTCTGTGTTACCTACATTTACTCCTAAAATAATTTTGAAGTTCAAGGACTGCTGGTAAGACTAAGTGTGGAAACTATTATGCTGTTGATAGCAGGTGTGACAAATAATGCTTATAGTTAAGGGTGGTGGTTAAGAAATAGGACTTCACCAGTTCATAGGATTGGCAGAATTTCAAGTGAAAAGCACCACACCCATTATTTTGAGGAGAGAAAGGTTTTTTTTGTAGGATCATAGTACTTCAGACTGGAACAAAACTAAAG
>NW_019728344.1:0-1031 GCF_002891405.2 Cryptotermes secundus | reverse complement strand
ATCTGTAAGACCATATCACAGGTCATGTGGTTACACTCGCTCCTCGCTGCAGAATCTTGTGTTTCATCCCAAGTAACTTCATGTAAGATTCATGAGAAATGAAATAGTACTTTAGCATATTATTATTTAATTCTTCTCGGTTTTTCCCATGCTACTTGTCATTCCACCGTTGTCACATATGTCACTGATCCTGATGTGTGAAATAGCACAACTGGACAACACCTTATCACATCTTTGGCTTTTAGGTTCTTGGGGTTTCTTCCCTGGCCTAGAACTTCCCTAGTATCAAAGTAAGAAAATCAATCTCTATATGACATCTGTGCTTGATACAACATTACAAAATAACCAATCATTCCAAACCTCTAATCCATCCCTTTTCTCTGCTTTTGGTGCATATTTGCCTCTAGATCCATAAAACTCTTCTGTTGCATGAATGAAAGCCTACTGAACATCAAAATAAAAATGTTAAGAACTTAACTATATTTCAATTTCCTTAGGGACATCAGAAGGAGAATGGGAAAAACTCATTTTCCAAAAACGTCCAGAGCTGCAGAATAATGTGTCAGAATTCCTCTGACATTTGATCAAGTGAGGTGGTCCAAGTGGGAACTCTTCTGACATCTGAGAGGTTCCAAGTTTGAACCATGGCCAGGACACGTGCTCTACTGAATGAGGATTTTCAAGCTTTTCCTATGTCCATGAAGACAAATGTCCAAACATTATTTTAAATTAGTCAGTGACTGCTTCCTTACATATCCTTCCCAATTCATCATTTACTAACCATTTACCATTCAACACTATGTAATCAGACACTGAAAATGTCATTAAACAAATATAAATAAAATACATATGGTTTTCTTCTGTTGGCCCAGGTAATACAACATTTTAATACTGTTGTAATTAGAATGTCATTTTTTTCAACTGTTAATGTGAAGCCTACAGAGCATATGAAGTTGCAGCAATACATTCCAGTTCATTTGTAAATATCCTCCAAATGGGGGTGTAGGATTTAAATACCCTACTGCAATGAG
>NW_019728343.1:0-989 GCF_002891405.2 Cryptotermes secundus | reverse complement strand
GAGTGGAAATATATTTCCACTGTTCTTGAACTTGACACTAGATGGAGGTGAGCGGTCAGCTTCACGCTCCATCTGCTTTACCTACAGGGAAAGAGCCCGTGATACCCATTGAATAGAAGCTTGGGAGAGCATCAGTGTCTGTCTGGATGCTGTGAAGTAGAGAGAAATCTCGTGTCCGTCCTGGGAATCGAATTCCGACCGTCCAGCCCTTAGCTCGTCTTTATACGGAATGATCTACGCCGTACAATCTGATAGAAATTCCACTGACGTTTCGGAGGAACGTACCGCCTCCGTCTGCAGGCTCTAAGAGTAAAATAAGCAACAAAGCGAGGAACAAACAGCAAGGAAGGCAGAGAAGAATTGTATTTGCAGTTCGTTTCCTACTGGTACATTGAGTGGCTTAAGCAGGCTGTTGTTGTTGTTGCTTTCTTAGATTACTCTTCGGCTCTGAATATGAAACCAGTGCGTTCCTCCGAAACGTCAGTGTATTTCTATCAGACTACACGGCGTCATATAGTAGACCTTAGTACACTTCTTCGTCACTGCTTTGTGAACCACAAATCTAAGAGAGTAAAGATGATTCACAATATGCAGATAGTAAGTGCTATGTTCTGCTCCTGTGTTCTGCCCTTAGAACGTAAGATTGAATTTCAGGACGAAATTAAATATTTCAAATTTCATAAATCGTGCAGAACATAAGAAAACAAACTCCGTGGCTTGAGTCCACAAGCGAACTATACCGACCGAGCGGCCGCCGCTTGCCGGCGAAGTTAGTGCCAACTTTAGCGGATAGAGGGTGTCGCGTGGTCAGCGCAACAAATCCCCACGGCCGTTAATCTCGGTTTTCTAGACCAGAGTCGCTATTTCCTTGAAAGAGCTCCTCAATTATCCTTACGAGGCTGAGTGGACCTCGTTCTAGACCCACTACTTCTCATAAAATCTTCTAGCGCCGGGAATCGAACCCGGGAACTCTGGATCTGTAGCCAGGA
>NW_019728342.1:0-440 GCF_002891405.2 Cryptotermes secundus | reverse complement strand
AATGTCTCCATTCTCTTTGCACAGGAACCACCAGGGGTTACACCCCGTTCTNTATGAGGTGTGACAGATATTGAGACTGTACGTAATTAATTGAGCAGAAGGCAATGAAGATGTGTGGGGGTGAAGAGTTATAGTGCCAGCACTGCTAGCCTCAACACTAGGTGGAGGTGAGTGGTTGCTTCTTCATGCCATGGCCACTTTACACCTCTGGTGCCCTTTGAATAGGAGGCTGGGTGGGCCTCAGAACTGGTCTGGAATCTTGTGGAGAAGAGAAGTAATTCTTGTCCCTGATAGGAATCATATGCCAGCCATCCAGTCTGTAGTCTGTCATTATCCTCCATGGGCTTTAGCCTACAAGTGAACTATACTGACTGAGCGGGTGCTGCTTGTCGGCGAAGTTAATGCCAACTTTTGCGGATAGATGGTGTCGCGTGGTCAGC
>NW_019728341.1:0-818 GCF_002891405.2 Cryptotermes secundus | reverse complement strand
CTCATTTCTGTTAGAGAACGAGTTGAGCCCAGGGTCATAGTGCGGTTGGAAGGATCAGGTAAATTGAAAAATCCAACAATCTCATCGGGAATCGAACCCGCGACCTTCCGTCGCATTTTATATATGCATATTATAAATGGATTGACAGAAGCTCAGTAAAACCTTCTAGTTACATGATTTAAAAGTGTTCTGGTTTTTCTGCTTACTGACGTGGATTTCTTCTTCGTTGTAGATTGATGTTGCATTTGAAAACAAAGTTCCTTCATTTTTGCCCACATGCTTATATATTTCGTAATAAAAATAATTTCTTAGTAGGAAGAAAGTTGAATAGGTACATGATAAATATAATGAAGAAAACAGATTCTGTCGCTGCATTTGGACTGACACGGGATCGAATTCCGGTTTCATTTGCTCTGAACGGGAAAGTACTCGTACGTAGCACTAGCTTTTCTTAGACGCGTGAGGTAAATAATTTGAGGTGCAAGTTTTAAATTCTAGAATTGTTTGCTTGTTTCTTGGAAACGATTCTTGTTACTGTAATTGTTATGGGTACAACTGGAACAATACATTTATTGACTGTCGCCCAGCTGATCAAGAAATGCCCCCGCCTCTTATGGAATCCCTAGGTTTACTATTCTGCTCATAACATTCCGCTGGTATAAACTACTATTTTGCACCCGAATTCGTCTCACACTCTCAATTACCTTAAGGTACATTTTAATATTACTCTCCCACCTATGTCTAGGTCTCCAGATCCCCTCTTTTCTTCAGGATTTTCCAACAAAAGTTTTGTATTTTAGACGGAAAACACGACGGAA
>NW_019728340.1:0-900 GCF_002891405.2 Cryptotermes secundus | reverse complement strand
GGTTGCATACTGACATGGTGCTTGAAAGCCGGAATAGTGGAGCCAAAAATGACGTTCATAACTAGGAAACGACTCTGCGAACACGTTTTCGCGGCATAAAAGGCGCAGGCAACAATAGAAAAATTGTTGGAAGCGGTGTTTACCATGGAGTCCGTGCGGAGGCTATGTACCGGGGTCTCATCTGAATAGGTTTCTCAACTCCTTTCAGTAAAAGCAACAAGATTCTGCATACCGATAGGAAACACTGAAGTGTTGCTTGCAGTTGTTTATGATCTGTGCAAAGACCATGGAGTAACACAGACATCACAGACCTATTAGGTTTTAAAATTAGCCTATCCTAGCAGGTAACCTGAATGAAAAGCACCTTTCTTTTTTTGAACACTAAAGTTTTAAAGCGCTCAGGATTGAAGATTTCGGAATTATTTTTCAGTTCTAACTTCGGAATCTCAGCTCCAAATTCATGCGACGGACGGTCACCTCTTGAAATTGCAGGGCCTGCAGAACGGAGTACTCCGCGCTTGACAGGTGCACACCAGTCAGAGAACTGCACGTGGCTTTCAAAATTCCTTACCCGTATAACTAGGTAAGTAAATTATTTAGGACACAGGCCAAAGTAATCCTAAGCCATCTAAATCCAAATGTATATGGTATTGAACATGGAGAAACCATGCATAGGAAGTGTAAGAGGCTTAAACTTGGCGACGGTCAGGCTTACGTCCGTTCACCTGACTAACTGCAGTTTGAGAGTATTTGAATAAATGAAGACATAACCTGCTGCACGAGCCTGCATTGACAGAAAACCTCTGTATATCTTGCATAAATGTTACTCAGTACAGTGCAGTGACAAAGGATGCACAGAGTCCATAGTGACCTGGACACCGTGACAGCGCAGACATACTG
>NW_019728339.1:0-880 GCF_002891405.2 Cryptotermes secundus | reverse complement strand
TGCCGCGCCCGTAAAAGTCTGCGCTAGCAGAGGCTAGCCACTTTCCTACAGCTGCAAAAACGGCATCATTGTCTGGAAAATGTTCCCCACATAGTCCATCTTTCCACAGGCCCAAAGAGATGGAAGTCTGAAGGTGCTAAAACGGGGCTATAAGGTGGATGTTGTAGGACAGTCCAGCCAAACTTTGCAATGTGCGCGGTGGTCACCAAACTTGTATGGGGTCTAGCGTTATCATGTTGCAAGCAAAAGGTTGTCTGCTGTTCATTGTGAGGAGTGGCAGCTGAGCAGGGACGCCCATGGCGTGGCTTGTCGTGCACTTCACTCTCGCCACTGTTGAAACGCACTACCCATCGCCTCACTGTACTGACATCCACTGTATTCTCTCTGTACACCTTTAGCAACTGTCGATGGATGTCAGTGGGTACAATTTGTTCGGCAGTGAGAAATTCAGTAACACATCTCTGTTTCATACGCACTTCTATGTCAGACACCATTTTGGTAGACTGCTCTGCTGTCGCTATCTGTCGCACGACAACCAAACTAACAGTATATTGGCGGGAAGGTTCAACCTTTACTACAACACCACCAACATCCATCTCAGACGTTACATATTAACACAAAAAAATAGGAGGCATTATTTACGGAATGCCCTACGTACCTACGTACTAATGCCACCTCAATCTAAGACATACTTCTGAAGTACCCTTTCATAACTGAAAGATTGGTGTATGACTAACTTTTTAACAGACTACTGATTCTGGGTGGCATGTCAGTGACATCCTTTAGGCCTTTTCTGTGAATATTACAGAAGGATGGTTACTTTTACACAAGATGGTGCTAGAGCACACGATGCTACTTATGCCATCAATGTTTTAAATTA
>NW_019728338.1:0-511 GCF_002891405.2 Cryptotermes secundus | reverse complement strand
GCTGAAATGTAATACATTTGGTATGAATAATACAGGGGATGGACAAAAATATGGAAACACCCAATAGCCACCTATGCAACGAGACCCTCTCTGATATTTGTTTTAACGTGTCAGTGTTCGTTACCGCGGAAATATGATTACCGAGCCGGTGCCTAGCAATGGACACCTGGCTTCGACTCCACGAATATGACTTTCAGGCGTCATGTCACAATATTATTTTACAAAGTATTTAGGCTCTTTATGGCCATCATCAAGTAAAATACTACACTTACTCTCTACTTTTCTGGTATTGTTCCCTGCGTTGGCCAATGTTTACAAATGGGGAAGTCACGTGTGTTATTTTCCTGTGTTAATGCTAACGTATAAAACTATAGACGAAACATTAAAACATAATATACTAAATTATTAAAACGTATAATTTCTTGTAGTTTGGCGTTTTAAATGTTTAAATGTTGATTTCTTGATCTCTGCGGAATGACAACACATAAAATTATATGTTAAAATGTTAAAT
>NW_019728337.1:831-1233 GCF_002891405.2 Cryptotermes secundus | reverse complement strand
GGTAGGCCTAAGTCCACTGGGGCTGTAGTGCCAAGGAAAAAAAAACTTTTAACGCGCAGTGGTAATTGTATGTACCATTTGTTTCAACTTTAAACACTTTAGCAGCATATATTTGTGCTCTTCGTCTGATTATCACCATAAATAGTATTGATCTGTTATTCTTTGTAATGTAGACGAAATGTATTTGCTCTGAGTTAGGAACTGAATTTTTAAATGTTATTTATATTGTCACATGTATGGGTGACTAAAGACGGGGTTCGGATTGGTGATTGGATTTATTGGATACTTATAGTTCGTAACTACAAATAATTATAACGCTATTGCTGATCTACACAATTTACAATCACTCCACACTAATCTTCTCAGTCTCTCTGCACTATTCCTCAAGGATTTATAACACAG
>NW_019728337.1:0-621 GCF_002891405.2 Cryptotermes secundus | reverse complement strand
TGCGTGAGAAATTTCTGTTTAGGCCGGCGCCTGGAAAAATTCGATTTGGCAGTAGACTCCAGGCAGGAGGGCCCATCTCAGGTAATATCCATGATTGTTGAGTCTTAGCAGACTCTGTAAGCTTCTTTTGATTGTTTTTGTTGGAGATGGAATATTGTAGCGTCTGTTTTACGTAATATGTCTTACACGCCGCCTGTGGCAGAGAAGGGCGTGGTCTCCGAGTTGTGTGGAAAGATCACATGCCCGGGGATGCCTAATTATTGTAATGTTTTCTTTTTGGTAGTATTTATTTAATCTGTTATTAAATGTTTATTGAATTGACTGTTTACGTCAGTTGTGTTTTTATTTGGTGGTCGTGGAAATAATATAATTATAAGAACAACCTCTCCCCCCCAACTAGTAGGTGGGGGCTCAACAGGAACTATAAAAGTCTCACAAAATCACACACTCCCAATATCACTCTGCTACAGCGCACATAAAGTCTTCAAATCACACGTTAAATGTTCACAGGCTGACTTCTTGTATTATTCTTCAACTACGAACTTCCTGTGGCTATCTCCTGCCGAGAACTGATTAGTCCCTGAACCGAACGAATTCTGTCACTTATATAGCCGAGGAACG
>NW_019728336.1:0-501 GCF_002891405.2 Cryptotermes secundus | reverse complement strand
TGTTTCGAAGTTTTAAAGGACTTAAATGAATTCGGCACCGCATTTTGCGAACAGTCTTGTTTGGAGCGCAGTTTATTTGTATATAGGTATGCATGTCTGCATGAGTGTATGTATGTGTATGCGCCTGCAAGGTTCAATGGTTTTTATTCATATTCGAATATTAATTGAATCATGCATTAATAATTTAGGTAGAAAATTGATATTTCTTGCGACAAAATACGGTGTAACGTGGATGCTCAGAGCGTTGCTATGCAATGACTCGGTAAAGAAAACTCAACAATAAAGACTGTTTTCTATAGACTCCGCACCAAGATCGTTGCTACGCAACGGTTCGGTAAACACGTTCCAACAATAGAAGCTGCGTTTTCCGTGGGGTCCGTGCAAAGGGGTTATCTTAAGAACAAGCGGCGATGAATTACAGTCAAAGTCACATTGCGACTGACTGTCAGTCAGTCTGTCGACACCAAGACAGACAGACTGACTGACCGTCAGTCGCAATGT
>NW_019728335.1:423-536 GCF_002891405.2 Cryptotermes secundus | reverse complement strand
GTGTTCACCCTGTTAAATGTAGATTGAGACAAGTAACTTTTCACGGTGTGGAAAAGAGGTAAAAACAGTTTAACTTCTCTGACCAAATGAAAAGTAAATACCTATGCGCAAAA
>NW_019728335.1:0-255 GCF_002891405.2 Cryptotermes secundus | reverse complement strand
TGAGGCGAGCCCAGGGCCATAGTGTGGCTAGAAGGATTAGGTCAATTGAAAAAATCCAGTGACCTCATCAGGACTTGAACCCGCGACTTTCCGGCTTGTAGCATAGTGCCTCAACCAACTATGCTAGTAAATAACTGTAAATTTATAAAAGGTGTTGTGTCATTGAAATTAACCAAGAACATCAACCCCTTATTAATAGATTGCATGTAAGGACATTAAGAGTTCCATTCAGCTGTGCTGTCAGATAATGTGCTT
>NW_019728334.1:0-504 GCF_002891405.2 Cryptotermes secundus | reverse complement strand
ATGAATATGCAAACATGGTAATTACCAGAGTTTCATTTACCAACATACAACAAACGTAGATTTGTGTACTGTACATTAAAATCAAGAGAAGCAGTAAGTCAATCAGTTTATTATATTAATCACACCACAGGTGTTCATCTCTTTTGACCATCACCAAGTGTCCATGAATAAAACAATAAATATACTATGTTGATTCTGAATTATATCGAAATGGATCAATTTTTCAACATAATTAGATTAAAAATTATGTATGTGTGTGTTTAGGAGTGTATAGATGAAAATATATTTGCAATGTTATACAGTTATAAAATATATATATATGTACCATGTTTCTTTTATAATTGTATATGTATACTATGTTAGGGGCATGCAGTACTGTAGTTGGTTGAGGCACTATGCTACATGCCGGAAGGTTGCTGGTTCAAGTCCCAATGAGGTCATTAGATTTTTTTTCAATTAACCTAATCCTTCCAGCAGCACTATGGACCTGGGGTCGACTCAGCC
>NW_019728333.1:0-1437 GCF_002891405.2 Cryptotermes secundus | reverse complement strand
TTTACAAGATTTTAAAGATTTTACATGATTTTACAAGATTTTACAAGTTAATTTACGACGCTGTCAGTAGTCAGTAGTGTCGATTGGCAGGATGATTGATAAATAATGATTGGAAAGGGTTTGGAAGGAAGCGGTCGTGGCCTGATGGAGGTGATGTCCAGCCTGAAAGGATCGAAGGAAGCCATTAGCAACTTCATTCACTATAACAGGTGTTTAGGTCAAGATTCGAACCGAGTACCTCCCAAATACAAGTCTAGAGCGTTACAGCTATGTAAACATAGTCGGTTCTCGCAGATGGCAGTAAATGTTTTGTAACAAGCAAAACCTGACAGATAATTTGCATGAATTCTGATTCGCTTATTTGTATTCCAATTTACCTGCAAGAATATTTGTGAAAGTTATCCGCCTGTAGACTTTACGTATAATAAGTTCGATGCCGAAGACGTCCAACGAACTGTATGCCATTTACGAACTTATATTCATCAACGTCATTGGCAAGTATGACCTTTTGAGTCTTTGTGGAATGTTTGGCACGTGTATCAGCAGAAGTTTTGCCAGAAAGTACAGTTCATGATGGTACGAAGATAAATAAGACAGGAGGTCTGTACAGACTCTCCATTCGAAGTTGATTTGATTGCCATGTGAATTTATACCGCATCCTCAGTGGAATTGGAGGCTGAAACATCAAGTTCATGTACCGCAGAGATTCCTGAAAATTGGATGACAGTGCAGAAGTTTCGTGGCTAAAGGTCGGCAATAGGCCCTTCTATGAAATGGAATATAGGCCTAACTTCAGTACCGGTCAACAGGGGCACATGTCTTGATAAGATGGCCGATTCTTAGGTTATCTAGGCCGCGCCATAGCTCAAGCGGTTAGTCGCTGGCTTCTCACCGCGGCGGCCCGGGTTCGATCCCTGGTCTGGTCAAGTGAAATTTGTGGTAGACACAGTGGTGCTAGGGCAGATATTCTCCGAGTACTTCGGTTTCTCCTGTCAATCTTTATTCCAACAATTGCTCCGCAATCACCCTCACCGATCATCTGGGGCTGGTACAATAGGCCAGAAGTGGCCGCAGCACAAGGGACTTAGTCCCACCCCACTAGAAATAAAAAAAGGTTATTTAACGACGTTGTTTCAGCTGAAGAGGTTATATATGAAATACAAAGTTAATGAATGCCGAATAGGTAAGGATTAGGACGGAGGAGGTTGTTCCATAATTTACCTGAAGGGTAAAATAAATTGATCCCTATGCTTAATTAAGCACCACGACATGAAGGCGTTTGGGAGCGCATTTACATTATTGACCTCGGCATTAGATGGATATGAATGTTCAGGTTGACGTCGTGGCCGGCTTACCCTCAAGGAAATAGTCCCCGGTACCTACTGGAAGTTGTCATATCTAAATTATACGGCGCCGAATGGGAGGATTGCTGATGAG
>NW_019728332.1:0-693 GCF_002891405.2 Cryptotermes secundus | reverse complement strand
TGTACTCTATTATTGTACTCCCATTTTCTCTCCAGTATCTGATGAATGCAAAAGATATATTAATCTGTTATGTTCAAACACACACTGATGATCCACAATAGATTCATCTATACTATATGGACTTAACCTTGAGAGAAGGATATTGAGTAAAATTTTGTATGAAGTTGATATCAGGGCTATCCCCTGATAATTACTACAGTCATTTTATCACCCTTCTTGTGAACTGGTAAAATAATAGATTCCTTCCACTGATCAGGCAAGTCTTCCTTATTCCAAATAGAATTAACCAGCTTATGGAGCTGGGATAGTGTAGTCAGTATAATGACTGACTACAGGCTGGGCGACCAAGGAGTCGGAGTTCAAGTCCTTGTAAGGTCAATAATTTTCTCTTCCCTCTGTTGTCCTGAACAGCTGTGGGGGCTACCCAGCCACCTAGTAAATGGGTAACAGGGACTTTTCCTCTAGGAGTAAAGGGACAGGGGCGTGAAGCTGACCACTCACCTCCAGCTAGTGCCTAGGTCAAGAAAATGTGGATCTATACATCCACTCCCCCATACGCCTTCATGGCCTAGTCCTTAATTAGCTAAGCACATGGACAACTTTATATTTTTACCCCATACGTCTTCATGTCGTGGTGCTTAGATGGTTTACTTTGCGTGTACTCATCCCTAAAGAGCAAAATTATCAAGAGTA
>NW_019728331.1:0-488 GCF_002891405.2 Cryptotermes secundus | reverse complement strand
ACATAGCTGTCACACTGCACACAATCCAAAATCTAAAACATCAGCTTTTCAGTTTTGTTTGAAATCTCGCCAACATATGCTCAGTAATTTGATTTTAGAATTTCAGTTTAAAATTTAAAATATTTTAATTCAAAATTAAAAATTTTCTTGTTTTCAGCACCATTCATGTATTATCTGTAATACACCAATATTTGTATTACTATCCTATATTCCTACGTTATTCTTATACGTAACTGACAGGCTGGTGTTTTTAGATTTTGGATTGTGTGCAGTGTGACAGCAACGTAGTGAAAAATACACCTGATGATGGCCAGTTACGGCTGAAAGATGAAGTGTAGAGGAAGAAAAGACAAAGAACTACAACCAAATAAATTGTTGCATTCACGACAGCCTTTGTATTATTACATATAGAACTAAAACTATTACACCCGCCCCGCACGCTGCCTTCCACGCGGTGTATGCCTCGGCTCAGTTCAGGGTTATGAGTC
>NW_019728330.1:0-901 GCF_002891405.2 Cryptotermes secundus | reverse complement strand
TACCATCAAGGCCGGAGTCAAGCAGGGATGCCCACTAAGCCCTATCATCTTCAATCTCACCATCGAGCCATTACTGCGTGCAGTTTCTGTTACCGGCAAAGGATATCAACTTCATCAAGAAACCACACACTCGCTAGCTTACGCGGACGACTTAGCCCTGGTTGCGCAGACACCAGATGATCTGCAAAGGCTTATCGATGTAACTAAAAAAGTGGCTACGTGGGGAGGACTCCGGTTCAATACCAGCAAATGTGCAACACTCCACATTGAGGGCAAGAAGAAGAGAGTCGTCCCAACCAAATTCCACATCCAGGGCGATACACTCGCAACCCTAGCTGAGGGCGACTTCTATGAGCACCTCGGAGTCCCGACTGGCTACCACGTAGCGCGATCGGCAGAACAGGTGCTCGCAAAGATGACAGAAAACTTGGGCAAGGTGGACGAATCGCTCCTTGCCCCATGGCAAAAGTTTGACGCTGTCAATACGTTTATACTCCCATGCCTCTCATTCCACCTCAAGAACGGAGTTGTCCGGAAGAAGTCGCTGAGCGACTTTGACAAGAGGCTCAAGGCTGCGGGGAAAAGATGGTTGAACCTCCCTCAGCGCGCTGGGGTCGAACCCCTGTACCTGGGCTATCGGATGGGAGGCGTCAACCTTCTGCCGATGGCTCTGCTTGCGGATGTTCACCAGTTGGTACACGGAGTACGTTTACTCCAGTCAAACACCGTGGGAACATTGTCCCAGAAAATCCTTCAAGCCGTTGTGGAGAAGAGAATTCGGACTACTGCCCAACCAAGTGATCTAGTGGATTATCTCAATGGTCGGATGGATGGGGCCTTCGCCAACGAGAGCGTCGACGTTACTAACATTTGGACCCGCCTTCGATTAGCAACCAGAAGG
>NW_019728329.1:0-799 GCF_002891405.2 Cryptotermes secundus | reverse complement strand
GCTGCTGCCATCTATGTTCAGCTTACATGACTAAATTAAGAATGATCTCCAGGGCCGAGAGCACAATCGGTAAGCAGGTATGCTACCTTAGCAACTGTTTTGTGTGCTCCTCCCTCGCCCCCCCTCAAAATGCTTTTTTCCGCTACTAGCAATAAATGCTTTTAGATCTCTTGCACTGCAGTCTCTCTTTCCTTCTGGAGTTCCCACTAATAACCTATATGCATTCCTCGCCTCCCCATTCGTGCTACATGCCCTGCCAACCTCATCCTCCTCGACTAGTGATATTGAACACAGCTCAAAGTATTCATTTCCCCACCAACCTATTTCCATTTCTGAACTGTCTTCGATATCACTAGTCGAGGAGGATGAGGTTGGCAGGGCATGTAGCACGAATGGGGAGGCGAGGAATGCATATAGGTTATTAGTGGGAACTCCAGAAGGAAAGAGAGANCGAAGGTGTAGGTGGGTGGACAATATTAAAATGTATCCTAGTGAGATAGGATGGTATAGATTGGATTGGACTTATCTGGCTCATGATAGGGACCAGTGGAGGGCTCTTGTGAACATAGTAATGAACCTTTGGGTTCTACAAAAGACTGGAAAATTCTTGAGTGGCTGCACAACTGACAGCTTCTCAAGAAGGGCTCAGCTCCATAAGTGAGTTTAATGTCACTTCACCCATATCCTTTGGGTTGGATCTGAGCGAAGTTCTATTAAACTTTGTCCCCCACCCTTTCCAAAAAAAAGAAGTAAGAGCGGAATAAGAGCCTCTGCAGCTCTGGAGTACAAGAGATTAGGT
>NW_019728328.1:0-302 GCF_002891405.2 Cryptotermes secundus | reverse complement strand
GCAAAGCTGGTAAGATATAAACGCAAAACAGGCAAGCTAGCAACGCAAAGCTGGCAAGCTAGAAACGCATATCCAACAAACTAGCAACGCAAAAATTGCAAGTTAGCAAAGCAAAGTTAGCAAGCTAGCAACGCAAGATAGCAAGGTAGCAACGAAAAGATAGCAAGCAAGATCACAAAGCTAGGAAGCTAGCAACGCAAAAATACAAAACTAGGAACGCAAAACGAGGAAGTTAGGAACGCAAATTTAGCAAGCTTGCAACGCAAAGCTAACAAAGTAGCAACGCATAGCTAATATGTTAG
>NW_019728327.1:0-232 GCF_002891405.2 Cryptotermes secundus | reverse complement strand
AGACTGTTGCTCAAGTTTTGAGGATAGTTGGTTCACTCATTTTGAGGAAACCTCTTGCTTCCAAACGTCAAGAGGCTACCTGACTGCACAGAGTTACATCCTACAAACGGTAAACATAATCTACAGATTTATATCTCAGAACTGCAAAACAGCTTTCACTACGCATTTGTAAACCATGCATATTCAACTTTTCACTACAGACCATCAGTTCTTATTACCTTCTTACCTTCCT
>NW_019728326.1:0-909 GCF_002891405.2 Cryptotermes secundus | reverse complement strand
TTTGCGTTGCTATCTTGCCAGCTTTGCGTTGTTAGCTTCCCAGCTATGCTTTGCTTGCTTGCTAGATTTGGGTAGCTAGCTTGCTATCTTTTCTTTGCGACCTAGTTTTCTTTCTTTTGCTAGCTTGCTAGATTTGAATTGCTAGCTGGCTAGCTTTGCGTTTGTTGCTTGCTTTGCGTTTCTATCTAGCTAGCTTTCGTTTCTAGCTTCCTAACTTTGCGTTGCTAGCTTGCCAGGTTTGCGTTGCTAGCTTGCTAAGTTTGCGTTGCAATCTTGCCAGGTTTGCGTTGCCTACTTGCCAGCTGTGCGTTTCTAGCTTTCCAGATTTTCTTTGCAAGCTTGACAGCTTTGCTTTGCTAACTTGCAACTTTGCGTTGCTAGCTTCCTAGGTTTGCGTTGCTAGCTTCCTAGCTTCCTAGATTTGCGTTGTTGGCTTGCTAGTTTTCGTTTATACCTTGCTAATTTTGCGTCGCTAACTTGATAGCTTTGAGTTACTAGCTTGGCAGCTTTGCGTTACTAGCTTGCAAGATTTGCCCTGTTAGTTTCCAAGTTTGCGTTGCTAGCTTGCCAGCTTTGCGTTGCTATCTTGCTAGATTTGATTTGCTAGGTTGCTAGTTTTGCGTTTCTAGCTTGCTATCTTTGTGTTGCTAGCTTTATATCTTTTCGTTGCTAGCTTGCTAACATGCTAGATTTGAGTTGCTAGCTTGCTAGCATTGTGTTTCTAGCTTGCTAACTTCGTTTGCTAGCTTGCTAGCTTTGAGTTGATAGCTTGCTAGCTTTGCGTTGATTGCTTGCTTGCTTTGCGTTTTTGCTTTGCTAGGTTTCGTTGCTATCTTCCTAGATTTGCGTTGCTGGATTGCTACTTTTGAGTTGCTAGCTTGCTAGCTTTCCGTTGCTAGCTTGCTAGCT
>NW_019728325.1:0-1003 GCF_002891405.2 Cryptotermes secundus | reverse complement strand
AATCCATTTAACAGCGAATGAAGCTTACAAACATTCAGAACTTCGTGATGGCCATTCTAATTCAAATTGATTCATGTAGACTGAAATTTAGAAGACCAAATTTTTTATTGTTCATGGAGAAATTGTTTGAAACCAAGCAAACCTACATTCATATGCACACACAAACAAACTTCTATAGCTTTTTCAAGCTTAGAGATTCTAAATATCAAAATGTGATGAATGTGTGAATATGTCTTAATGTTGCTAGTGAAAATGCATTTCCCTGCACAGGTTAAGGACGTACATTGTCATGGTCACCAGTAAGCCTACCTTGAACACATAAGAAGAGAGTGTAATCACAGTATTCCTGTAATGTCCCATCTTAACACATACAAATTGATCCCCATTTTGTGGAAATTGTATGTTTGACTTTGTGAGTTCAAGCAGTGATAAAGACCCATTTACATTTTATTTAAGCATGTCAATATTTTCTAATGTAATTTGATATCATTATTTGCCTTTCAAATTATAATTAATAATCTGTGCACATATGCGTCTGTAAGCAAGCAATGTCAGTGCATGTTATTTCAGCTTCTAAAGTATAGCTAAATATATTTAGGGGAATACCTTCTCCCATTTCTCTGATGTTGCTAGGCTGAGCCAATTCCTCAGTATTTCTGATATCCCTGCAATTTAAATTGCTCCATAGAAGAGTGAAATGACAGCAATATACCATAAACTTAACTTGGCCCTCTCATAGCACAGATGGAAATAAATTAAATACAGTAATTATTTTAGTAAAAATTATTGTTGTCACATGTGCTGTTTCTCAGAAGAGTATTCAACTTTTTCTAAGTAGCTTCAGACATTCAAGTAGATCAATACATAAAAGTTGAGTTGCCTCTGTACTTCATTAAGCACCGCACCGTGATGACGTATGGGGGAGCAGATGTATAACTCCAGGCATTACCATCAGCATTGGATGGGAGGTAAGTGATCAGCTTCATGCCTTGGCTGCTGTACC
>NW_019728324.1:0-836 GCF_002891405.2 Cryptotermes secundus | reverse complement strand
GCTCAGGTGGCATGATATACATACAAAGTTTCGTAAAGATTGGTTCAGGTATTCAAAATTTGGTGAGGTGGTCATGCACAGACACACAGACAGCAAGATGATCTCATAAGCCTGCTTTTATTTTTTCAAAATAAAGAAAATAAACTAAAAGGCTTTGATTGTAACAATTTTTACATAACCGCTACTTCACACATTATGTTTATAGTGCTTAATCACATACTGATACCATGTTTTCAAGGTTGGCGATGCATTTTTGCACACCCTTATGGACTACAGAACCGCCATCACTCAGCCCGCAGTGCAAGAGGAGGTAAGATTTTTTTAAACTGGAGTCAGAATAACTTTAACGGAGATTGCACCATCATTACTTGCTTTCGCTTACTAACAGAGACGGAGAATACAGGTTTTCACCTGTAATGTCAGAAACTGAAGCCACTGTAAAGAGAGGCAAAGATAACTATCCCTGTAACAGGCCGTGGAGGTCCATAAGGTTTTGAGACGTCGAGGCTCCCACATTTTGTAAACAGTGGGCTCACAGATGGCGGTGAGGTCAGTCTTACGCGCCACCCGCTCTTTACCCCAAGAATATCCCCGGTACTCATTTCTCTTAGAGGCTGAGTCGAACCCAGGGCCATAGTGCGACTGGAAGGTTTAAGTCAATTAAAAAATCCACCTCATCGGGTCTCGAACCCGGCACCTTCCGGCTTGTAGCATAGTGTCTAAATCAACTACGTTACCGCTTGCCACAAAACTAGCATGAATATATATTATTATTTACTTAGGGAGCAAGTAAGTAAGTTGGTTGTAAGGAGTTCTATATTCTGGGATATAACACC
>NW_019728323.1:0-493 GCF_002891405.2 Cryptotermes secundus | reverse complement strand
GTCACCACGGCATGGCGAGCAGAGGATGCGGATGGAGGAGACGCCCTCCGGGTTTGGAGGGAAGCTCCGAATAGCTTTAAAAAGCAGTCGTGGACAGGTGACAAAGGGTGGTCCTCCAGCTTGGGGGTAGGGTGTTCGCGGCTTTGGAAAACTTAGACACTGAGGTTGATGTTAAAATACCTTGAGGAACTATTAGAGAGAACATCAAAATTTCTGCCAAAGAGAGTCTAAGTTATTATGAACTGAAGAAGCATAAGCCATGGTTCGATGAAGGATGCTCAAAATTATTAGATCAAAGAAGGCAGGCCAAATTGCAATGGTTACAGGACCCAGGCGAGTTATTTTTCTCAGTTATTGAATGTATATAGGGTCAGTGATGTTAGGCAGACAGAAATCCAAACAGCTGAGCCGTTAGTACCTGATCCCAGCCCTTTTGAGGTTGAAGGTTCTATTGCAAAATTAAAAAAGGGTTTAAAGCACCAGGTAGTGATCA
>NW_019728322.1:0-839 GCF_002891405.2 Cryptotermes secundus | reverse complement strand
GCTGGAAAAATACTGTTACTTTGTATTCCTGTCATTGTAAAATTAGTTCCCATCCGACCCAATTTCGTTACTATTTTATCTTCATGTCTTCTTCACATACTTCAGTACATACCTGATTGGCTAATCTGTGTGCTTCACCTGATGATCAGTCTGTAGTGTCAAAATACGTACGAAGCAGTAGTTAGGAGCAAGCAGTAAGCCGATCACAGTGGCCGCGAGGTCAAAGGCATGAAATTTCTCCTCCCGCTCGAACGCTGGGATCGTGGGTTGTAATCCCGCTCAAGGCAAATTGCATCATAGACCTGTTTCTTGTTTCTGCGCAACTCGGAGGCGCCTGTACATGAAGGCTGTTGCTATTTTCGTCTGTGGACATACGTAACAAAACGAAAGAGACAAAGGCATAAGAACAAGGGGATCCCCGAAGCAAACAGAACTAATATCCAGAGGACATTTCCGTGTCTTCTTGCTACCAATACCGTGATGCCAAAAGGAGAAAGTTTGGAGGCTTGCATAAAGAATTTATTAACTTGTACTGCAGTTTCTTTTTACGATTTCCCGCGCAAAATGAATTTATGTTCGAAAGTATTACTCTCTGGTGCCGCTGAGTGAACCTCAGGGATACAGGGATATAGAAGTCAATTTTGGCTTAGGTCATGGAAATCTGACTATGGTTTAAATGTGATGTACAGAGTTACTGCAAATGATTCATTCCATTTCAAAACATTATATTTTCCAAAGTATTATCCATACAAAATGACTGATACATGCAAAGAACCGCAACCTCACCAACTTTCCATCGCGATACACCAGTTGGCAGCATGAGTGTAGTGCCTCACAAA
>NW_019728321.1:0-517 GCF_002891405.2 Cryptotermes secundus | reverse complement strand
ACAAGGGACTTAGTCCCACCCCACTAGCAATAAAAAAGAAAGGTAATGGGGTGTGGTGATAAGGGTTGTATATGTCTAGCTCAGGATACATTTCCGTGTACAGGACAGGCTTGATGATTCTCTGTGTTCCATAAAAAGTGAACCATTTGTTGGCTTGCTGATCATTTCTTAGTTTCTAGAGAAGCACTCTGCTCCAATAGAACCCCCTCTTTACATTAAGCTCCAGTTCCCTCGGCTGGACAGCATCTCTCCTGACTGTGAATTTCGGAATAGTACCTCAACCATTTCCTCCGACATTCTTTGCAATTCATCGTTCGTTCATAAGCCCATCATTCGGAGCTATGAAATCTGAGATACTGACGTTCATCCCAATGTATATAATGCAGGAACCCACGCACCTGATAGGGGCTCGCGGTAGCGTAGTTGGGTGAAGCACTATGATACAAGTCAGAAGGTCCCGAGTTGGATTCTCGATGAGGTCATTGGATTTACCTAATTCTTCCAGCCGCGCTATGTT
>NW_019728320.1:502-1075 GCF_002891405.2 Cryptotermes secundus | reverse complement strand
CCACCAGATAATATTAAGATGATGACACAAAAGGAATGTGAATTTGATGGATATGAAATCCAAATGGCGAAAATGAAAAATAAGCACAAAATTTTAAAATTAATTTTCGAATCGAATAGACCTAGACGTTGATCAGAGTTAATTTAAGCGGATGTGGACTGAATTGTTCTATCTCAGGATGGGGAAAGGTGGCGGACAATTGTAAACGCTGCAATGAACTTTCGGGTTCCGCAAAAAGTGGAGAATTTCTCTACCAGCTGACTGCCAAATGACCCCTCAAGAAAAACCCTGCTCCGCCGAATCAAATAATTCGTGTGCCCTTTACTGTAACGATAGCCGCATAACTACAGCAAAGAAGACGTCGTGTGACTTTGTGTTTACGTATTACAGAAACTTCGTCTAAAACAGAAGAATAGGAAAAGATAACTCCATAATTTTTGCCTGTGGTTCTGTATGGGTGTGAAACTTGGTCTCTGACATTAAGGGAGGAACATAGACTGAGGGTGTTTGAGAACAGGGTGTTGAGGAGGATATTTGGACCAAAGAGAGAAGAAATCACAGGAGGTTGGAGAA
>NW_019728320.1:0-422 GCF_002891405.2 Cryptotermes secundus | reverse complement strand
GATCATGTAGCACGAATGGGGGAGACGAGGAATGCGTATAGGATATTGGTGGGAAAGCCAGAAGGAAAGAGACCCCAGGGAAGACCAAGGCGTAGGTGGGTGGACAATATTAGAATGGATCTTAGAGAGATAGGATGGGATGGTATGGATGGGATAAATCTGGCTCAGGATAGGGACCAGTGGAAGGCTCTTTTGAACACGGTGATGAACCTTAGGGTTCCATAAAATGCTGGGAAATTCTTGAGTAGCTGCAGAATTGGCGGCTCTTCAAGAAGGGCTCAGCTCCATGAGTAAGTAAGTAAGTAACTCCATAATTTGCTCTTCGCAGCACACCCTTCAATATCCGTTACCTTTATGACAGCAGTGGATCCCTAAGCAGGTCACAGTGGCGGCGCGGTTTAAGGCGTGAACTGTCTTCGCCC
>NW_019728319.1:0-484 GCF_002891405.2 Cryptotermes secundus | reverse complement strand
GCAATAAAAGTACTGGCTCGTGGATGAGTTTGGGCATAACTCATAGTTATACTCTTTTTGCTGCTGTTCACCTAGGTATCATTTTAATTTTTCTGTTAGGGCTTTACTCAAGTCTGTCTGGTAATTACTACATTTAAAAATAAATATTTAGGACTGTGCATTCGCTTCTACTAGCGGCATGTGCGCGCGCTTCCCCTAGCGGAGTTTAAATGCCCGAGTGGCCAAAACTGGGTACTTTGGCCACGATGACCTTACTCACCACTGGCACAAACGGGGCACTTCGGCACTTAAAGGATAATTGGACAATATGATAGTAGGGAAAAAAGATGTTTTGAAACTGAAAATTAGAAACAGGAGTTTACATGAAATTATTAATGATAATGAGATGGTTGTAAACTTCACCACATCCAAAACTCCAGTTGTCAAGAGTAGAGTGTTTGCTCAGCACAGATTACCATGAGTCTAGAACTTTACTGCTATGCCA
>NW_019728318.1:0-453 GCF_002891405.2 Cryptotermes secundus | reverse complement strand
TTTTTATTTTACTTGAATATTACAAAAAATTTTAGGTTAAAATTAAATACATTTCTTTGAATTCGTTCAAAATTTAATTAAAATTCCTTAAACTAACTTCGAATCATTCTAAGTTTCTTTAAATTTCAGGATATATATTGTAAATCGTCGAAAAGTCTGCTAGGATTCCCTAAATTAGTATGAAATCTTTCACAAAATAGTTGATATAATTAAATTAACTTGAAATCGAGAAAGATTTATTGCATAAATTATATGAATTTCGATTAAGAAGATCAAAATTAGTTTAGTGTTCCTTAAATTATCATAAATACCTTCATAATTTGATTAAAATTATTTTATCCTTAAATATTGTCAAACAATTGGATAGATTTCCATACATATAAAGTGGAATTTTGACAAATTTTCAAAATGAAATATTCAAAGAATATTCGGAAATAAATATTTAAAAATACT
>NW_019728317.1:0-468 GCF_002891405.2 Cryptotermes secundus | reverse complement strand
ACATACACACAAAATTCTGAACACCCAGCAGAGTAGAGTAGAGAGTAGAGCTATCCCTGTAGCAGGCCGTGAAGGCCCATAGGGCTGTGAGACGTTGAGGGTCCCACATTATCTAGACAATCGGCTCACAGATGGCGGTAAGGTTGTCAGCCTTATGCGCCAGTCACCCAGTACAGTACTTACACGAATTAAAACTTCATATTAAATGCCCTAATGTGGGCATAAGAGTGGCATATTTCTTACCAGAGACATGTAATACAAAGTGATACTCAAGTGCAATTGCTTTTTAACTCTGCTTCAAAATATGCTATCACAAATGTCTATAGATGCTTATCTCTTAAAAATATGATGCTCATAACGCCAACAAGTTCCATATGCGACTAACAAAGCCTACTTTCATAGTGCATGCTTACCCAGTCTCACAGATCTATACTATTAATGTTCTTATTTTGTTTCCTCAACAACTTC
>NW_019728316.1:227-495 GCF_002891405.2 Cryptotermes secundus | reverse complement strand
AAATCCATTGTCAAGAACACTTAACCGAAATGAAGACTGACATAAACGCTACGTTATGCAGTTGTTTCCATTTGCGTTTTGATGTCACTGAAAATGTTTTTGTTATTTAAACTAACTTCATGGAGCCGAACCCTTCTTGAGATGCCGCCAATTCTGCAGCTACTCAAGAACTTCTCAGTATTTTATGGAACTTGAAAGTTCATTACCGTGTTCACAAGAGCCCTCCACTGATCCCTATCCTGAGCCAGATCGATCCAGACTACTCCAT
>NW_019728316.1:0-160 GCF_002891405.2 Cryptotermes secundus | reverse complement strand
CCTATGTCTTTGTCTACCTAGTGGTCTCTTTCCTTCTGGTTTTCCCGCCAATATCATATATGCGTTTTTCTTCTCCCCCATTCGTGCTACATGTCATGCCCCTCTCATCCTCCTTGACTTGATCATTCTAATTTTATTAGACAAAGAGTACAAGTTATGG
>NW_019728315.1:0-858 GCF_002891405.2 Cryptotermes secundus | reverse complement strand
GGATTTGAACACGAAAACAGGACTGCCCTCTATTCGTTCCTGCCTCCGGACTAGCTTTGTTGATTGGACACAACAGAGTAGGATTTTACCTGAGGAAGGACTTGTTCTTTCTAAATAAAAGCAGAAAGGATAACGTCCAGAAACTCAGTAACTGTGTTAATATAACATCGTCAAAAAATTTTATAACTTAGGAACTAATACCTGTGTAACTTCGAACTTGAAGATATTACAGAAACATCTGAATCAACCTGAAACAACACAAAATCCCAGCTATCTGACCTCACGTAACGGGGAACACCTAAAGAACATGACAAGGCCTTCTGCAGCCGAATCCTTCGCCTGTTCATAGAACGAGAACGGTCATTATATTTTTCAAAAAAGACAACGACGACAACACTGGATCCGATCCCGCGACAGTTTACTAAATAGAACAGAAAGACCTGGCAGTATTTTTACAAGCAACTACTTAAAGAGGGAAGTACAGAAGAATTCCATTCCGAAACATTGGTAGACATACACATAATACATATCACACACTTAATAGGGCCTAATATATGCTTTTATACTAGTAAGTGCATTTGTGTTGGGTAATTAAATAATTTTTGTCCTCTCGCTCCCACTTCGGCGTATAGGGCTGATTTCTCAGTTTCATGATCATTTTACTGACGGTAGGATTCCTTGGGCGGATGATCAGTCTGTCACAAGGACTCTACCTAAACACAGGAAAACACAAAGACAGAATAAACCCATACATACACAAAACATCCATGCCTTATGTGAGATTCGAACTCACGATCCCAGTTTCCGAGGGATCGAAGACAGTACATGCCTTAGACCTTTCGGCTACTGTGACCGGCG
>NW_019728314.1:0-988 GCF_002891405.2 Cryptotermes secundus | reverse complement strand
TGTCACATAGGGACTTTCGTCTTACCCTTATGCGCAACATGCTGGAACATGCTGTAATGTGTCGCTCCCAACCACAACGCCCATTAGGTCGACTTCCTGCTCTGTCATCCACAATATTTCGTCTAGAGGAGGCCAATCGACATCACTGGCTGACCTCTTGTGCCATGAGAATGAAATGCCGTGTTTGTTCTGCACGTGGGAAGAGGAAACGTGTTCAGACGAAGTGCGAGAAATGTGATGTGGGACTGCATTCTCGTGTGCTTCAAACAGTACCACACGAAAGCAAAATTTAGTTAGAAGACGCAGGGGAGTAGCCTGTACAACCATGAAACAGATAACAACAAGAAAGGTATTGTACATTGCATTTAATGCCAAAGAAGTAACGGGATGCTTTTAAGCCATTTAGAAAAGAGCCGGGATGCCATCCCGCCGCATCCCACCCCACCTCAAGCCCTGCATAATAGTGATCACCACCTAGGATGTAGAAGATGTCCTCATACAATAAAATAAGATACAATAGTGGCCGTACAACAAGCAGCCTTGTCAGTTGGTAATACAGTAATACAAAGACATTACACCCTATTCAGTAATACAATAATACATTAATATGATACATTATACACATACAATTGCAAAATAATATACAAATGTAAAGTAAGTGTGTAAGTCAATATAAAAATGTGACCCAAACAGCAACATAAATAAAATTTGATTTCATTTATCAGACCACTCGAAGTATTCCTTTATTGAGTAAAAAGATTCCTGTAAAAAAATTTCTTAGTAACCACTTTAAACTTATTAACATCATATAGCAATTTCCTTATATCCCGTGGCAAATGATTGAAAATCTTTATACCCATAAAATAGGGACCTTTCTTACATTTGGACAAGTTAACCGAAGGCAAATAGAAGTTATTGCTTTGTCTTGTATTTATCGTATAAATCTCACAGCTAATTACAAATTTAGATGCATTTTTTGCTAGCAGCA
>NW_019728313.1:298-446 GCF_002891405.2 Cryptotermes secundus | reverse complement strand
GAGGTCAGGTCAGGTGTGGTGAGGTGAAGAGTCGTGACGTGACGTAACGTGATGTGATTTGGCGTGATTTGACGAGACTTGGCGTCATTTAACGTGACTTGACTTCACTTGGTGTGATCTGACGTGACTTGGCGAGAGGTCATGCGAG
>NW_019728313.1:0-270 GCF_002891405.2 Cryptotermes secundus | reverse complement strand
GCGAGGCTAGGCTACGCCAAGCTAGGCTGGGTTAGGTTAGGTTAGATAAGGTTAGATTGGGTTGGGTTGGGTTGGCTAAGGTCAAGTTAGGTTAGGTTAGGTTAGGTTATGTTATGTTTGCGCAGCACATTTGTGCGCACCAATCAGTAACTGAGTGAAATTATTCCCTGCTGTTAGGTTAGTTGAGGTGAGGTGAAGTGAAGTGACGTGACGTGACTTGACTTCGCGTGACTTGACATGACTTGACGTGAGGCGAGGCGAGACGGGGCG
>NW_019728312.1:327-454 GCF_002891405.2 Cryptotermes secundus | reverse complement strand
AAGCTAGAAAGTTAACAACGCATATCTAGCAATTTAGAAAGCTAGCAAGCTAGCAACGCAAATCTAGCAAGCTAGTAAGGGCAATTTTTCAAGGTAGAACGAAAAGCTAGGACTCAAGGAACGCAAA
>NW_019728312.1:0-226 GCF_002891405.2 Cryptotermes secundus | reverse complement strand
AGCTATAAACGCAAATCTATCAAGCAAGAAACGCAAAGCTTGCAAGCTAGCAACGCAAACTGGCAAGCTAGCAACTCAAGTCTATCAATCAAGAAAAGCAAAGAAAGCAAGCAAACAAGCAACGCAAATCAAGAAAGATAGCATAGTAAAGCTATCAAGCTAGAAAAACAAATCTTGCAATCTAGCAACTTTAAGCTAGCAAGCTAGCAACGCAAAGATAGCAAGC
>NW_019728311.1:0-2500 GCF_002891405.2 Cryptotermes secundus | reverse complement strand
GTAAGCTAGCAAGCCAAGCAAAACAAGCCAGAAATCAACTCAAAGCAAGCAAGAAAGCAAACGATTAAAGCAAGCAAACAAACAAGCAAAGCAAAGCAAGCAAGTAACCAAGAAACACAAACCAAGAAAGCAAAGCAAAGCAACCAATCAAGCAATAAACACAAAGCAAGTAATGCAAGCAAGGAACGCAAAGCAACAAAGCAGGCAAGCAGGCAAGAAAGCAACGCAAACAGGCTCGCAACGCAAAGCAAGCTAGCAAAGCAAAGGAAGCTAGCAACGCAAAGTTAACAAGTTCGCAAAGCAAAGCTGGCAAGTTAGCAACTCAATCTATCATGCTAGCAACGCAATCAAGCAAGCTAGCAACGCAAAGCTAGCAAGCTAACAACGCAAAGATAACAAGCTAGGAAAGCAAAGCTAGCAAGCTGGCAACGCAAAGTTAGCAAGCTAGGAACCCTAAGTTAGCAAGCCAACAACGGAAAGCTAGCAAGCTAGTAACGCAACGCTAGCATGCTAGCAACGAATAGCTAGCAAGATAGCATCGCAAAGCTAAATGCAAGAAACTCAAATCAAGCAAGCATGCAAAGCAAAGCAAGCAAGCAAGCAAGCAAGCAAGCAACTCAAGCTAGCAAGATAGAAACGCAAATCTAACAAGCTAGCAGCGCAAAGGTAGCAAGATAGCAACGGAAAGCTCGCAAGATGGCAACGCAAAGCTAGTAAGTTTGCAACGCAAAGCTAGTAAGTTTGCAACGCAAAGCTAGCAAGGTAAAAACGCAAAGCTAGCAAACTAGCAATGCAAAGCTAGCAAGCAAGCAAAACAAATCTAGCAAGCTATCAATCTAGCAACGCAAATCTAGCGGGCAACAACGGAAACAAGCTAGGTAGTAACGAAATTAGCAAACTAGCAACAAAAACATAGCAAGCAAGCAACGCAAAGCTAGCAAGCTAGCAAAGCAAAGCTAGCAATCTAGCAAAGCAAAACTAGAAAGAGAGCAATGAAAACTAGCAAGGTAGCAACGCAAATATAGCATAATAACAACGGAAAAATAGCAAGCTAGCAACGTAATAATTGCAAAATTGCAACGCAAATTAGAAAGCAAGAAACACAAGGCAAGCAAGCTAGCAACGCAAAGCTAGCAAGCTAGCAATGCAAAGCTAGCAAGCTAGCAACGCAATCTATCAAGCTAGCAACAAAATTAAGCAAGCTAGCAACGCAAAGCTAGGAAGATAGCAACGCAAAAATAACAAGATAGAGAAGCAAAGCTAGCAAACTGGCAACGCAAATCTAGCAAGCTTGGAACGCTTAGCTACCAAGCTAACAACGGAAATGTAGCAAGCTAGCAAAGCAACGCTAGCAAGCGAACAACGCAAAGATAAAACNCTAAAACCAAGAAAATCAAATCAAGCAAGCAAGCAACGCAAAGCAAGCAAGCAAGGAACACAAAGCTAGCAAGATAGAAACGCAAAGCTAGCAAGCTAGAAAAAAAGCAAACAAGATAGCAACGGAAAGCAAGCAAGCTAGCAACGCAGAGCTAGAAAGTTAACAACGCAAAGTTAGCAACGTAAAAACGCAAAATTAGCAATCTTGCAATGCAAACCTAGCAAATTAACAACGCAAATCTAGCAAGCTATCAAACTAACAACGAAAATCTAGCGGGCAACAACACAAACCTAGCAAGCTAGCAACGAAACATTCTAAGCTAGCAAAGCAAATTTATCAATCTAGCAAAGCAAACCTAGCAAGATAGCAGCGCAATGCTAGCAAGGTAGGAACGCATATCTAGCATGATAGCAAGCTTACAACCCAAATTAGCAAGCATGAAACGAAATGCAAGCAAGAAAACAAGGATCACAAAACTAGCAATCAAGCAAGCAACGTAAAGCTAGTAATGTAGCAACGCAAAAATAGCAACAGAGCAACGCAAATCTCTCAAGCTACGAAGCTAGCAAAGAAAAGCTGGCATGCTAGTAACACAAAGCTAGCAAGCTAGCAACGCAAAGAGAGGAAGCTAGCAACGCAAAGCTTGCAAGCAAGAACCTCAAAGCAAACAAGCATGCAAGCAACGCAAATCATACCAGGTAGCAACGCAAAGATAGCAAGCTAGCAACGCAAATCTTGCAAGCTTGCAACGAAAAGATAGCAAGCTAGCAACGCAAAGCTAGCAAACAAGAAACTCAAACAAGTAAGAAAGCAAGCAAGAAACGCAAGGCTAGCAAGCTAGAAACGAAAAGCTAGCAAGCAACAACGCAAAACTAGAAACGAAAAACTAGCAACGAAAAAACTAGCAAAGCTAGCAACACAAAACTAGCAAGCTAGCAACGCAAAAGATGGCAAGCTAGAAAGAGAAATCTAGCAAGTTGAAAGCTAGGAACGCAAAGCTAGCAAATTAGCATCGCAAAGATTGCCAGCAAGAAACGCAAAGCAAGTAAGCAAGCAACGCAAATCAAGCAAGCTAGAAAGCAACGCAAAGCTAGCAAGCTTGAAACGCAAATGTAGCAAGTT
>NW_019728310.1:0-307 GCF_002891405.2 Cryptotermes secundus | reverse complement strand
TTGCTATCTTGCCAGCTTTGCGTTTCTAGCTTGCTAGCTTTGCGTCGCCAACTTGCTAGCTTTGCTTTGCTAACTTTGCTAACTTTTCGTTTCTAGCTTGCTCTCTTGGCGTTGCTAGCTTGCTAGACTACTAGATATGCGTTGCTATCTTACTAGCTTTGCGTTGATAGCTTGCCAGGTTTGCGTTGCAAGCTTGCCAGTTTTCGTTGCTATCTTGCCAGCTCTGCGTTGCTATCTAGTCACCTTTGCGTTTCTACTTTGCAGTTTGCGTTGCTAGCTTGCCAGGTTTGCGTTTCTAGCTTTCCAG
>NW_019728309.1:0-1728 GCF_002891405.2 Cryptotermes secundus | reverse complement strand
TCTCTTATGCAAATTGGTCATAATATGATGAAAGTGATAAGGGTTGATTTAAGCCAGATATTCGTGTAAAGTTGCTTTGTCTGTAGTGTTCTCGGTCTGTTAATTGACGTTTCCCAGTAACGACTCCAACAATGGCTAATTCTCTGCCTAAGGCTCAAGCTCTCTCTTCACAAACTCCCGTACAGAACTGACTATCAACTGACTAAGCTCCAAACCTCGTCTTGCTTACAACATCTCGGCTCGGACCACGTAGAAAGCAGCACGCCCACTATTGTAGTCCAACTGTTGCATTATTAAGAATCAGTTGTCTATCAAGGGGATCATGTTTACGTAGCCGTTGCCCAGAAACGATCCTAGTATATCCATCTATCTCGCGGTCGTTGCATAGCAACGGCTCTACACGCTACAATACAATTCACAAATTATTGTGATGGTGAAGGAGATTTGAGTCGGGGCTTTGACGGCCGTATATTTTCTCTGCAACTTCCCTTCCCCTTTTCCAAATAAAAAAAAAATAGTTTTCAGAATGCAGTTTTCTCTCTGTATGTGTCGAGATGCCCCTCTTCAGAGCCTGAACGCCCGAAACCTATTTTTTTTTGCATACAATATTCGAGGGATCCGGAGTAGCCCAGTCGGTACAGCGATGGGCTACGGGCAGGACGGCTGGGGTTCGATTCCCAGCAAGGGCAAGGAATTATTCTGTATTCCACAGTGTCCAGACCGGCATTTGACCCCACGCAGCTTCCTATGAAATGGGTACCGGAGGCTATGTCCCCAGGCATGTTGCTGACCAGTCACCTTCATCTACAGTACCAAGGTCGAAAATGGAGAAGCTATACCTCCACTCCCCCATACATCCTCATGACATGGTGCTTAATTAATTAGGGACAGACAACTTTGCTTACTCGACTTATGGTACGCGGAAGTCATCGATTATAGGAAAGTTTCCGATGAAAATTCTAGCTTCAAAATATAGGCCATTCAGTTGGGGTGAAAATAACAAAGAGATTTTCTGGGAAATGGCGCTAAACGGTTTAGATTAGATTTCAGTAATTTATGAGTAGGAAAACAACGGGGGGTGCACTTGGGTTCCAGATGCTTACTCGAAGCATACGTGTCTTAGCATTTATAAAAACAGCAAACCAATTTCGTTTCCAAGAATGTTCAAGGTCAGTGCGATGTGAGAAAGTATGTGCAGTGCCTGGAGCAGGATCTCAAAACTTGTGAATCACTCTTCAGTTTGGATAAAAATTGTTGTTATTACCTTGTCCATATTTATTTAATATACGCATGTCTTTATGAGTATCCACATAATTGCTTTCGAAGGAATTTACCCGTCTGTTCTTTAACCTCGCATCATCACGCCATTTTGTTCACTACATCAGTGTTAACAAAATGGCGACTGTCAACATTTCTAAAATTGGAGCCATTTAGTCAAGGGGCCGAAATGTTGTGTCCAAAGTCTTGCACACTATATCATTTGTCGAAACAGTATCATACTGCAGAAAATAGCGGAACAGTATGTCGGCCACCTGGAGTCTGTGTTTACCTGTAAGTTCGATGGCGATAAGTAGAACTTCATTCCACATAGGCATTTAGAATTCTCTGCACATATAAATCATTCTTTTGCTTACATAGGCCTATTCCTTAAAATTCATGCTTTATCTACGCTTCCCACATTGCGCCGTATTTGTGAGAGCCGTAGCTAAGAAAGGAATACAGATGTAA
>NW_019728308.1:0-510 GCF_002891405.2 Cryptotermes secundus | reverse complement strand
CTTATCACGCATCTGCAGGTGCTTGCACGCAATGGAGGTGGCGCCAGAGTGATGTTTAGTGTGTTGCAACTTATCGTGTACTAAAAACATATTAATACGCGACCAGTCTTCCACTTTTAAAAGCAAAAACGTATTAATGCATGCGCGGTCTGCAAAGTGTTAAGTATTTCATAAATGGTCTATCATATTTAATCATATACTGCAGTTTTGTTAGGGGTTTTAGTAGAAACACATTGATCCTTACTGTTTAATATTAGTAGCAGTAGGACAATTGGTTGAGGCACTATGCTACAAGTTGGAAGGTTGTGGGTTCAAGTCCCGACAAGGTCATAATTTTACAATTGCCCTAATCCTTCCAGCTGTACTACGGCCCTGGGGTCGACTCTGCCTCTAACAGAAATGAGTACCAGGAATTTTCATGGGGATAAAGTGCATCCAGTGCGTAAGGCTGACAACATCACCACCATCTATGAGTCAATTGTCTAGAAAATGCGGGAGCCTTAATGTCTC
>NW_019728307.1:0-520 GCF_002891405.2 Cryptotermes secundus | reverse complement strand
GGGAACATCTGATATCCTGGGAGATTATTAGCGAATACTGAAACAGTATCTTAAAATAGTCCACAACCGCTTCATTCCTAGTCAACGAACGTCATCATCCTGTCATATCATTCAACTTCAAATAACCACTTCAGTAGATACAGTGTCTTTAAATAATCTACGATACATCTGTCCTTCATTATGATTATAAGAGGGTATCCTCATCTCAGGATGTCGACGTAGCGTGAAGGTGTTTAACGCGCTGGAGCACGTGGCTGTGTGCAGAGAGTTATACCGAACATTTAGAAACAGTTAGGAATGTCCTTTGAAAAACTCAGGATGTGAACAAATTTAAGAAATTGAAGAAATTTTAGCCGGTAAATGTACTGAATTGCCAAGTAAACTGTCATTAACAGTGGAGCAAGTAGCGGCTTTTGTACATACGCCCTGAAGTACTTGTGAGGTGGAAAGAATTTTTTCCAGCAATACGGACAACTTACGAGACAGTAGGAGACGGTTAACTACGGAAAACCTAAAAAAA
>NW_019728306.1:0-520 GCF_002891405.2 Cryptotermes secundus | reverse complement strand
TTCTTTTCACTAGCTCTACGGCCCCCTTGGTCCCTGGCCTCTGATTTCTCAGTTCCAAGATCGTTTCACGGACGGTAGGATACCTCGGATGAGTGATCAGCTCGTCGTAAGGCCTGTACCTAAACACAGGACAATGCTAACACAGAATAAACATAAACATACACATACACAAACACAAACACAAAATATTAATGCCTTCTGTAGGATTCGAACTCACGATCATGGCTTCCGTTTGAGCGAAGACAGTACATGCCTTAGGCCGCTCGGCTACGATGACCGGCCGTCTTTCTGATAGTGCATATTTCGAAAATTATTTTAAGCTAAGAATTGAAACTAAGAACTAAGAATTATACACGTACGTAGGTGTATAAGAAATGCTCGTGTTCATCAGGAAACAGAAGATGCATAAATCACTACAACACTGAGAGAGCTGAAGAGGAGGATTTTGTAAGATTTGAGGTTATGAAGGGATATAACGCTGTGTAGTCCACTGAAAGTCAATAGAAATTGAGGGAGGTAA
>NW_019728305.1:0-677 GCF_002891405.2 Cryptotermes secundus | reverse complement strand
CTGCTGCGATTGCAGAAAGTGCAGAATGGGCGGCAATAGTCAGCGTCGCCAACGAACATAGAATTAATTACTGCAAGGACCTCTCCGGCAAGACTCTGTTCAGTGTCCTCTATGGAAACTAAATAGTTACGCTGAACGAGCTGAAGCCATGCTAAAGGCCAGCGCATCAGGCACAAATATTCCAGCTCGAGAGGAAGGCTCAAAGAAGTCCGGAGGCGGAAACGACAAAATACCGCTGAATCCGCACCGACTCCAAGGAAACCAACGGCAGCCGTCGAAAGGAACACCAAAACAGAGGTTGCTACCAGGAACTACTTCGCCCCCCTAGGGAAGCAACGATGGAAACGGACACTTCTAGTGCAGAAGCCACTAAGCTGGAGGAGGAAACCTCAGGTAAAGCAGGCAGGCACCCCCCATACTTCTCACGTCCACAGTAAACCTAATTCAATTGCAGAAGCAACTGAAAATTGTGGTCAAAGACGAATTTGAGTTCCACAGTATTACAAACTGGACCAGAGTCCTCATCAAAAGCATGGTGAATTTTGAAACCGTCACGTCCCAACTATGAAACAACAAAATTTCATATTTCACTATCTTTCCTAATTCCCTAAAATCCACAAAGGCTGTAACCCGTCACCTCCCGCACAATACCCGGGCGGATGATATTTCTGATGGAT
>NW_019728304.1:0-786 GCF_002891405.2 Cryptotermes secundus | reverse complement strand
ACGAGGGAGGGAGGCTGAAAGAAACGCCTATGGGGACAACAGCTTGGCCAAGCGAAAAACTGAACGAGAAAGTAGGCTGGAAGAAAAGCATACGAGAGGAAGATGACCGAGTGGAAACTGGACCAAGAAATAATGGAGACCGAAAAGAAATTTGACTGAGAAGTAGCGACATGGCTGAAAGCCATTCACGACAAGGCTGATGCCAACCACATGAGAGTCAAACCCGAAACTGTACATCAAGGGAAGATGGAGGCCTGGATAGCGGACATGAAGAATGAGCGAAAAGAATCAACGGCCTGCAAGCATGCAATGGAGGCCAATCTAGAAAAGGTGGAGCCAAATCCAGGAGGAAAGGAGGCCGTAATGAAGCGACAGGAGATTCCTAACGAAGAAGTCCCAATTCACTCCCTGAGGGTATGCCCAAAACAGAGAAAAGCGTGCCAAAATGCGACGAAAGCCAATCCAGAGAAGATGTAGCCACCCGATCGTGCGATAATTAACTTTGAAAATTTGGTGCCACTGACGAAACTAATCAAGAAAAGATGGAAGTCAAGGATTTGAAGGGAATTCCAAAGAAGTGGAATGTGAGTCGCAACACTGGAAGGTCCCTGAGGTGGGTGCGGTAGTGAAACCAGTCGAAGAGTGGAAGCAGCACAAGAGCTGGAAGCTAGCTGCAGAGTGACGTAGAGCCAAATAACGGACCCAAGCCGGTTGTGGATTGCGATAAATTTTGCTGCCGCCTGCAGAAACGTGTCCCTTCCAGTAGCAGTGGCACGGCGCAAAAGA
>NW_019728303.1:0-470 GCF_002891405.2 Cryptotermes secundus | reverse complement strand
GGAAAGAAACACCAGAGCACACAGTGGAGAACACAGAATTCACCTCGCCCAAAAAAAAAAGTATGCATGTCTCGCCTGCAGTTCAAGACCATGCTTGTTTCTTCAATCACAATGGGATAATCCACTATGAATTCATTGCATAGGGACAAACGGTGAAGCAACAGTGTTATTTGGAAGTGCTGACAAGGTTACAGGAATCTGTTCAGAGGAAAAGACCCGAACTGTGGCCCGACAAGTGGATTGTCCACTATCACAGTGCCCCTGCACATGATGCATTAAGAGTTCACAAGTTCCTGGCTAAGAAATCCGTAACAAAGATGGATCCATCTTATTCACCTGACTTAGCTCATTCCAAAATTAAAAAAATGCCCTGAAGGCCCAAATATTATTCCTGACATCTAATGCAATGTGATGTTACTGCAAGATATTCCAGAAAACGATTTTCAAGACTGTTTCCAGCAGTGGCATCA
>NW_019728302.1:0-809 GCF_002891405.2 Cryptotermes secundus | reverse complement strand
GGTTGAAGTGAAGTTGCTGAAAACTGCACAGTGAGGAGCTTCATAACTTGTACTGTTTGCCAAGTGTAATTATACAATGGTAATTGTAATTGTAATGGTCAATAATAATTTGCGATTAATGTAAGCAGTGAAAGCGAAATATGTGTTTGAAATACTTTTGCCATTTCGATTATTTTGGATGCTTATCTATTTCAGGTACAAATTTGCTCACTCTTTCAGAAGGCAACCGTGAAACTCCGGCTGAAATAGCTAGCGAATGTAAACTTGATACCTGAAAAGAGAGAAAACTGTGGAATTCAGCCCAGGTTTCAGCCAGGCCTATTGACTTTTTATCCATAAATACTTTCGTAATTCTGGGTACCTATGGTGGCAAGTCGTTTCATGATATGGGTGGCCGAACCCTGGTAGCCATGTTCGATGACGTCTGACTCCGTCCTCTTCGGGGGTTCTTAAGTTTTACTTTCTTATATGGGATTTTGGATTCAGTGACGTCATTTTGGCGATAAGGTGATGAAGAGTTCTTAAAAAGGTACAGCTGGGCCATGGTTAGTTAAATTGGACGCATGCGATGCTAGTTGAGGCCAGTTGAGGAATGTGCTGACATGAGGATAGAGAACTGAACCATTTGTGCACGTCGACGTTTAGTTATCTCCCACGGCGACAATAAAGTCCGAAATTAAAGTTGAACTATTCTCGTGGCCAGAGGGACTACTTGACAGTTACCTTCAGATCACCGTACCTTATATCGCTTACAAAATCTTAACAACTGAACCAGTAAAGTGTGGCTATAAATTTCTCTCACGTTTACT
>NW_019728301.1:0-323 GCF_002891405.2 Cryptotermes secundus | reverse complement strand
GCTTTGCGTTGCTGGCTTGCTTTCTTTGCGTTTATTGCTTGCTATGTTTTTTGCTAGCTTGCTATCTTTGTGTTGGTATATTTCTAGCTTTGCGTTGCTTGTTTCTTGCTGGTTTTGCGATTCTTGCTTGCTAGATTTCGTTTCTCGCTTGCTAGCTTTGCGTTATCTTGCTTTCTTTCTAGATTTGCCTTGCTAGCTTGCCAGCTTTGCTTTTCTAGCTTGCCAGCTTTCGGTTGCTAGCTTGCTAGCTTCTCAGATATGTGATTCTAGCTTGCTAAATAGCTAGATATGAGTAGCAAACGTGATAGCTTTGCGTTGCTATC
>NW_019728300.1:0-1489 GCF_002891405.2 Cryptotermes secundus | reverse complement strand
GTAACGCTACGTTGATTCCGTAAACGCTGGAAATTTCTTGACCAGTTGAGCAATTAGAAACTTTTTAAGGAAGACCCTAACCAACTAACTAACTACACGGAGTTGACCCTTTGCTGAGTAGCCGCCACTCACTTAAGACATTCAACAATTTCCGAACATTTTGTGGAACCCGAAGGTTCATTACCATGGTCTCAAGAGCACTCCAATGGTCCCTTATCCTGAGTCACATGGGTCCAGTCCGTACCACCCCATCCTATTTAAGATCAACTTTAGTATTATATGGGTGCCTATAGAGGGGGACTGGGTTTGCGAATGGATTTATTGATCACTTATACAAAAGACTCGAACTACAGGCAATTACAGCACCATCGCTAATCTCCACAATTAACAAATCACCATAGCGCCCGCTAAGCTTTTTCCAGCCTGCTGTGTCTCCACCAGCCATTCCCTGTCTACGGTTTCTAACAGTGGAGATTCTTCAGCTCCACAGACTCCCGTACATAACTAATCTCTAACCTTGTCCCATGCTTGGAACAAACCACATAAGAAACACATCTATGTTGCGTTCGTGTATGTTACTGCGGGAAGGTCTTTAGCGTACCATTGCTCTGAAAAGGCCCTTCTACATCCGCTTATCTCGCGGTCGTTGCATAGCAACGGCTCTACACTCTACATTATTATTATTGCTGATGCTTAATTAAGCTCATGGGGCAACTTTATAATTAACCTCAGCTTCTTAGGCAGGACAGTCAACTTGCTTCGTCCCTCTGGCAATCAGGCACAAACTAGGGCCCTGTTCGCATTCAACAAGAATTCACATCTTGAGGTGATACAATGTCCAAGGTCCCGCTTTGATTATCTCCCTTTGCTCCTCTTAACAACCTGAGAAGCGAGATTCTGCTGCCCGATTCAACACCAGCATGGAGCTGTCGGCTTCCCTTTGTGACGTCAACACAATCTGACATACCAACCACAAAACATAGAGCTCAGTGCACAAGTGGCATATATCCCAGAATAGATTATTCCGGATTAGCATGGAAATATTACTACTATTCTTTGCAAGATGTTTGCTATGCAGAATAGCTCACACAAAATATTCAGCATCTTCAAGACACTCTGCATAATCACATTCAGAGGACATATAACCGAATAAATAATTCATTCACCCAACATGTTTCGGCCTTCAGGCCATCTTCAAGGGTGTAAAACCAAATTATTACAAGGAATTCTTTACAATTTGAAAGCAGTTATATGACAATACCATCAAGTGCAGTCTGAAACAGTTTCTCAAACTGATATCGTAATTGTAAAATACTCTATTCCTCTTGATAACTTGATTGGACAACCCTTGATTTCTCAAAGGCAGAAACATGTATGGTAGATTAATCGTTTACTGATTAAATCTCATGTTCCATTATGCAGTGGCCTACGAATAGAATACAGAAACAATACAACGGCAATAGCGACGTCTGCAAAAAGAATCTCTCTC
>NW_019728299.1:0-1091 GCF_002891405.2 Cryptotermes secundus | reverse complement strand
TATGAATATAAGAACATTTTTAAAGTATGCCAGAAGATCAAAGAACAGTTTGTATTGTTGAGAATGAAACGCTGAAATGTGTAGAAAATGGTTTCTGAGAGCTGAAAGTGAGGTGATGGAGGCTAAACATAAATTACCAAGAACAGGCATCTCACATGAAGTATGCAAAGGTTTGTCACGTCACGGAAGCATTGGAAGCTGCTATCTGTATACCTGTGTTTGGCAATTGTAGCACAGTGGCTGCACTAATGCGTTACATGTCTTTCTTATGAGAATTTGTAACACTGTAGTCGGTAATTAGTATCAGGAAATATCCCGTTCACACGCGATATGAAATTTTGTCACAAAGTGGAACAATTTTAGCGAGATAAAAGACACCCAGTGATGGCGGTATACAGCTGAATCCTGTAGTGTGGAAGAAGGGTGACTATGTAATATGTTGCATTTAAGACGGCAATGCACATTAAATAATGCTCCTAAGAGACCAAGAAGCATGATTCCTCAAACTTTATTGTTGATGCCGGTAGCATTAATTTTTCCCCGAAGTATAGATATCCCCTAAGATGAAAAATCATAGCCCTACCACAGATCTGTGCCACGATAAAGTGTGCTCAAAACTTTGATTAGTTTATGCAGAAGCCATTATAGGTAGCAGCCAGGCTGACTAAAATTTCTCAATTCACTGCTGGATATTGTTCCCTGAACTTTGGGCTTTTAGTTACCTCATTCTTTCACAACGCTAAACAGCAGTTGTTCTTCTCCATCATTACATTTAACAGCCATAGTACCAGAGGGATCACAGCTATCAATTCCCAAGACCTTTATCCTACACCCACAAGCACAAGATTTCTGATTCGAATGAGTTGAACCAACTGGCTATCCAGTTAAAACCAGGGCATTGTACCGATCTGCTTCGCAATTGGGTGATCAATCAACCAATGAATGCGACTACCACGTAGCAAAACTATATGAAATATACTACTGTAATTTCGTTTTGTTCTATAAATACGTATCATGAGGTGTGGTTTTGGCATCCAAGACGATCTGTGAGCAGCGAAGTTCCTAGCTGTGTTTTGTCATGACCAATGAAG
>NW_019728298.1:0-2127 GCF_002891405.2 Cryptotermes secundus | reverse complement strand
ACTGAACTTCTTTAACAGCCAGAGTCATATAAAGAATGTATGTACCTCGGGATAGCTTCGTCGGTACAGCGACTAGACTCCATGCTTAAAACCGAGGATTCATGGTTAGATATGAAGCTCTCTCCCTCTCTCTCCACCCAGCCTCCTACCCAATGGGTACGCTACGCTGGGAAGAAGGGAAGCTCCACATACTCGTAATGCTGAATGCTTCGAGCGACAAATTCATTTCCCCTATATACATATTCACGGCGTGGTGCTACATTAAGCAGGGACAACTGTACCTTTACCTCAGGCATACATGACACTAGGCGTGTATAGTTAGTTAGTTAGTTGAGAGGGTGGGTTGCCCCATGCACTTAGACCTGTAGTGGTCCATTGTGCTTCCCTCTATAATTTCTACCAGTCTCTATATCCCTCCGGTATTGGTGCTTACCATCAGTCCCGCCCAGCCAGCGAGACCGGCTCCACTGGCTGAGAGGTATCTAGAATGCTTCCCCCATCTACCGGAGGTATTAGTGACTGCTGTTGGGCGGGAAACGTCCGCAATTTTGGCTCAGTGACCTCCTTTGGAGGTATGAGGTTCTTTTACGTGCCGTAAAGCTACGACACGGGACCCACGGCTTGAAGTCCCTCCCGGAGGACTTGTTCCCTGAATTTTTCCGCCCTTAAAATTTCGACGACCTCCGCCGGGTATTTGAACCCGCGTACTACGAGTCATGAGGTGGGAACGTTACCTCTAGACTACGGAGGCCGCTTAGGCGTGTATAAGTTTCAACTTTTGGAGGTCGAGTAGAAGAAAATGCTCCATTTCGATTCGAACGCTGATTTTCCTGTCTCATATTTCGATAATTATCATATAACTGCTTCTACTTTTCGCAGCAGAAGCAAAACCCACCTATTCCATCAGAATTGTAATGGTTGACAATTCTAGCACGAACCTACTTGTCAACAAAATCTCCCTCCACTATTTTCTGCATATGGTGATAAAAGGAAGAGCTATAAAACTTAATTTTTAAATACAAGTACATAAATATAAATATCAGCATACATGAAACCTGAAATCGATTAGATCATGTTATAAAGCAAAAATTAAAATACAGGTCGTCCGGGTATACCGGAAACTTATCTGTGGTAGTGACCATTACTTATTGAGAATAAATAAATTTCCCTTTATACTGGAATCAGAAATAAGTGTCCAGTCTTATTAGATGGTAGCAATAAAAATATAAAATATGTTAACAGTTCATGCAATAAAGGTAAAAAGGGTAAATCTGTCCCTGTTAACAGGCCATGGAGGCCCACAGGGTTGTGAAACGTCGAAGATTCCAACATCTTTTCCAGACAATCGGCTCACAGATGGCGGTGAGGTTGTCAGCCTTACGTGCCGGCAGCCCTTTATCCCCAGAAAGATTCCTGGTACTCATTTCTGCTAAAGACTGAGGCTGCCCCCTTTGCCAAGGTGCGGTTAAGACAAGTTGGATAAGAAAGTAACAATCTAACAATTCAGTTATAATTTTCCCTGATAAACCAGAAACATATAGGAAACTCATCACTCATCTCCGTGAAAAAAAGATTATCTTTCATACCTATCAACTAAAACAGGAAAGAGCATACAGGATTGTTATCAGAGACACATCCTTCTGTCTCACCTCAAGAAATAGCAGAGGAACTAAACAATAAAGGTCACAAGGTCAGGAATATCATCAATGTAAAACATAGAGTAACCAAGGAACCACTACCACTGGTCTTCGTTGACCTAGAGCCAAACGATAACAATAAAGAAATCTGTAGTCTCCAATTTCTATACAACACCAAAATAAAAACAGAGCCACCAAGGAAAAAGAGAGACATAATTCAATGTACATGCTTCCATGACTACGGGCACTCGAAGCCATACTGCGTGCAGGGCGGTAAACAGCACGATTCGAAAACATGTACAAATCAAAAGATACCCCAGCTACTTGTGCACTGTGTAATGGCAATTACAAGGGATGTACAGTCTACAAAGATTTACTAAATGCCAAGACAACTCACTATATAACCAACCTCAAGACATAAACACACGCAACAGCAATCAAAGCAATATGCCCACCTACGCACAAGTCACAGGCTCCAACAAAAATAGCA
>NW_019728297.1:0-1034 GCF_002891405.2 Cryptotermes secundus | reverse complement strand
TAGCAAAGGCAAAGCAGCCAAGCTAACAACGCAAAGCTAGCAAGCTAGCAACGCAAAACTAGTATGATAGCAAGGCAAAGCTAGCAAGATAGCAACGCAAATCTAGCAAGCTAGCAAGCTAGATAATCAAAGTTAGCAAGCTATCAATGCCAAGCTAGCAAGGTAGCAACAATAACCTGGCAAGCTAGCAATGGATAGCTAACAACCTAGAAATGCAAAGCTAGCAAGCAAGAAACGCAAAGCAAGCAAGCAAGCAACACAAAGCTAGCAAAGCTAGCAACTCAATGTTAGCACGCTAGAAATCCAAACGAAGCAAGCAAGGAACGCAAAGCTAGAAAGCTATAAAAGGAAAGTTAGCAAAGTAGCAACGCAAAGTTAGCAAGCTAACCACGCAATTCTAACAAGCTAGGAACGCAAAGCTGGCAAGCTAGCAACGCAAACTCTCAATCTAGCTACGCAAAGCTAGCAAGCTAGCAACGCAAAGCTAGTAACTAGCAACGCAAAATTGGCAATCTAGCAACGAGAAGCTGGCAAGCTAGCAACGCAAACTCTCAATCTAGCTACGCAAAGCTAGCAAGCTAGCAACGCAAAGCTAGTAACTAGCAACGCAAAATTGGCAATCTAGCAACGAGAAGCTGGCAAGCTAGCAACGCATACCTAGCAAGAAAGCAACGGGGAGCTAGCAACGCAAAGATAGCAAACTAGCAACGCAAATCAAGCAAGCAAGAACGCAAAGCTACCAAGCAAGCAAACGAAAACTTCTAAGATAGCAACATAAATCTAGCAATCTAGCAACGCAAAGCAAGCAAGCTAGCAACGCAAAGCTACAAACAAACTAGCAACGCAAAGCTACCAAACTAGCAATGCAAAGCTAGCAAGCTAGGAACGCAAATCTAGCAAGCTAGCAACGCAAAGCTAGCAAGATAGCAACGCAAACCTAGCAAATTAGCAACTCAAATCCTGCAATCTAGGAAGCTAGGAAATCAAAGTTAGCAAGCTTTCAGCGCAAGGCTAGCAAGGTAGCAACACAAAGC
>NW_019728296.1:0-428 GCF_002891405.2 Cryptotermes secundus | reverse complement strand
GCCGGGATAGCTCAGTCGGTATAGCGACTGGCTACAAGCTGGACGACCGAGGGAACAGAGTTTTAGTCCTGGTAGGGTCAAGAATTTTCTCTTCTCCATGTCATCTAGACCTGCTCTGTGGTCCACCCAGCCTCCTAACCAATGGATAACGGGGACTCTATCCCCGGGGGTAAGGGCGTGAAGCTGACTACTCACCTCCAGCTAGTGACGAGGTCAAGGAAATGTGGATTATACACCCATTCCCCCATACTCCTTCATGGTGTGGTGCTTAATTCGTTACGCACAGGGACAGATTCAGCTTTCACCGTTCTACTTGCTAAAGGCGTCGTTAGATAAACTATAAAATATGTATTTTTATTCATTTATTACCTGCGTTCCTTACCGATTTCTTCCTTTCTCACCTTTTTCTTCCTTTTGTGTTTGTGTCT
>NW_019728295.1:0-498 GCF_002891405.2 Cryptotermes secundus | reverse complement strand
ACCCTAAGTTTAGGAACTCTAACAGTATCTGCGACGATGTACCCATTATTTCAGGAAATTTAAAGGAATTTTCAACGATTCGAAGGTAACTTACAGAATTTTTAATGAATTTTGAATATCTTCAACAACATCTATATAATTCTATCATAAAATTCTTGACTTTTTCAAGTTAAGATAAATAGTTTCTACCAATACATAAAATGGTCCACACTAATTAAGGAATCCCTTCAAATTTATGTTATTTACTATAATAATTTATCATTTTTAATAATATTTTCATCCAATCAAATTTATTTAAAAATTTTAAACTAATTTTGAACGAAATAAACATATTTACTATAATAATTTATCATTTTTAATAATATTTTCATCCAATCAAATTTATTTAAAAATTTTAAACTAATTTTGTACGAAATAAACATATTTTATGAAAATTGTTCCGAAATTTTTTTGAAAATTTCACGTTAATATAAGGATTTGCACACAATACGTGAAAGA
>NW_019728294.1:0-414 GCF_002891405.2 Cryptotermes secundus | reverse complement strand
AGCTTGCTAGCTTTGAGTTGCTAGCTTGCTAGCTTTGCGTTGGTAACTTGCCATGTTTGAGGTGCTTGCTTGCTTGCTTTGCGTTTCTTGCTTGCTAGCTTTGCGTTGCTAGCTTGCTAACTTTGCTTTGCTAGCTTACAAATTTTTCGTTGCCAGCATGGTAGGATTGCGTTGCTGCCTTGCTAGTTTGGCTTTCTAGCTTGCTAGCATTGCGTTGCTAGCTAGCTACCTTTGCGTTGCTAGCTAGCTAGATTGCTAGATATGAGTTGCTAGCTTGATAGTTATGCGTTGCTCTCTTGCTAGGATTGCGTTGCAAGCTTGCTAACATTTCATTCTAGGTTGCCAGCATTGCTTTGCTGGCTTGCTTGTTTTGCGTTGCTAGCATGGTAGATTTGCGTTGCTAGCTTGTTAAAT
>NW_019728293.1:0-325 GCF_002891405.2 Cryptotermes secundus | reverse complement strand
TGCGTTGCTAGCTTGATAGATTTGCTTTGCTACCTTGCTAGCTTTGCGTTTCTAGCTAGCTAGCTTTGCGTTGCTAGTTTGCAAGAATGCTATAAATGCGTTACTAACTTGATAGCTTTGCGTTGCTATCATGCTAGCTTTGCTTTGCTAGCTTGCTAGATTTGTGTTGCTAGCTTGCATTTGTTTGTGCTTGCTAGCTTAGCGTTGCTAGCTTGTTAGCTTTCTAGATATGCGTTGATGGCTTGCCAGTTTGCGTTGCTTCCTTGTCAGCTTTACTTTCCTAACTTGCTAGAATTGCGTTTTTACCTTCCTAGATTTCCTTTGG
>NW_019728292.1:0-571 GCF_002891405.2 Cryptotermes secundus | reverse complement strand
ATTTGTGTGTTGCAATGTTTTGAATGCAAACATTTATTTAAATAACGTTTAAAAATTGAGGAAATTTAGAGGAGATTGAGCTTGCTACCATTCAGTCCAGCAACTTTTATTTCCTCGTCTCCTGTCTAAAACATTAGAATATATTCGTACAAAAATTAATCTTGCCCGGGGTTCTGTATGAGTGTGAAACTTGATCTTTGACATTAAGGGAGGAACATAGACTGAGGGTGTTTGAGAACAGGGCGCTGAGGATAACATTTGAACCGAAGAGCGATGAAGTGACAGGAGGTTGGAGAAAACTACATAATGATGAGCTTCATAACTTGTACTTTCCTCCAAGTATAAGTAGAATGATCAAGTCAAGGAGGATGAGGTTGGTAGGGCATGTAGCACGAATGGGGGAGACGAGGAATTCACATAGGCTCTTGGTGGGAAAGCCAGAAGGAAAGAGGCCGCTGGGAAGACCAAGGCGTAGGTGGGTGGTCAATACTCGTATTAAAATTAATCTTAGAGAGATATGATGGGTTGCTATTGACTGGATTTATTTGGCTTAGGATAGGGACCAGTGGAG
>NW_019728291.1:0-375 GCF_002891405.2 Cryptotermes secundus | reverse complement strand
TTTGCGTTCTAGCTTGCTTGTTTTGCGTTCCAATGTTGCTACCTTTCCGTTGCTAGCTTGCAAGATATGCGTTGCTTGTTTGCAATCTTTGCTTTCCTAGGTTGTCAGGTTTGCGTTGCTAGCTTGATAGCTTTGCTTTGCAAGCTTGCCAGCTTTGCGTTGCTAATTTGCCAATTTGCGTTGCTAGCTTGCCAGATTTGAGTGGCTAGCTTGCTAGATTTCCGTTGCAGCTTGCTAGCTTTGCAATACTTGCTTGTTTGCTTTGCGTTTCTTGCTTGCTAGCTATAAGTTGCTAGCTTGCTAGCTATACGTTGCTAGCTTGCTAGCCTTGTGTTTCTAGCTTGCTTGCTTTGCGTTTCTAACTTCTTAGCTTTG
>NW_019728290.1:0-494 GCF_002891405.2 Cryptotermes secundus | reverse complement strand
CTACTCTTTTGTTGCAATATATTTTTATAGTATTGAAAAGCCAGCGGGAGAGTTATGATTTCTTGTACTCTGCTGAAATACTTGTACTGTCCAACACCTATGCCAGCTAACGCTCTCGGTTCCTCCCTTGAGATCCCCTTCCACTTTGGGGAGGCATTGGAACACCACGAGACAAACAGTCGATTGTGAGCTCAGGTTGTCTTCGAAGCGGCTCAACAATTGGTAGCAGAGCGTGGTTGTCTTCGAAGAGGAGGAAGTGGGGCTCAATAACAAGTTAGCAAAGGGGAGGAAGCAAGCTAGCAACGCAAATCAAGCAAGATAGAATGCTAAGCTAGCAAGCTAGCAACCCAAATCTACGAAGCTAGCAAAGCAAAACTAGCAAGCTAGCAACGCAAAGCAAGCAAGTTAGCCCCGTAAATCTAAAAAGCAACTACGCATAGCTTCCAAGCTAACCACGCAAATTTAGCAAGCTAGAACGCAAAGCTAAGAGCAAC
>NW_019728289.1:0-555 GCF_002891405.2 Cryptotermes secundus | reverse complement strand
ATAGGTCTGCAGATTATATGCATTTAGGATATTTCAATCATTAAAGTGCAAAGAAATTTAATAGGGCATTTAAATATACATATATGGTTCAGTGTCTCAGTCAATTTCAATACTCTGAAGCTAATAGATAATCTTCCTGGTTTGTGGTTGGTCGAGATCTGTTTTGTGCAAAATGCTGAGCTGTGCATATCTGCAAGTCTGCTTGGAAATGGAACAGTTTAGATATTGTTGACTAGGATAACTATTCATCTCTGGTGATTCAATCAATTTAGGTGAAATGAAAATAGGTGAACCTGACGAAACCTTTTCTTAACATAAGGCGCTAGACTGATTTCAAGAAAAAAAAATGGCTTCAGTACATGTAAATGAAAATTCACGCTACAGTATCTCGTTGGTTTCCTGCAGGATACAGTCACGCTCATCTGTTACACTGTGTCTGAAACATCTCTGAGGTTGCATCATCATCATCAGATAACACAAACTGTTGTATCATTATTAGATAGTTACTAGATTTTCAAATACACTGGGAACCAAAGTCGTCATACTGCAAATGCT
>NW_019728288.1:640-862 GCF_002891405.2 Cryptotermes secundus | reverse complement strand
GAACTAAGACATAAATTCAAAAAATAACTTCTTCAATGGAAACTAGAAATTCACTTTTCACCCTCTTCTTACGAGTACATAAAAACATAACATTCTGACTAATAAGGTACACACACGTTTAATATTTTGTGGCTACATACCAAAACTACACCCTCTTTTCTGTCATAACAAATATGCCCTCATTAAATATAATTCACTCTCTAACCATATAACCACTAAAAC
>NW_019728288.1:0-269 GCF_002891405.2 Cryptotermes secundus | reverse complement strand
CATAACACCTTCTTATTATTTATAAATACCTCTTCATACCAGGAAAGAAACCAACCTTGATGGTGCACACCGGATATTTAGGTCACACTGACAGGGCGACCAACCTCTTTACTGGACTGAAACAGAAACATTCGAATATCAGTCGGGTTACAGGACGGTAAATTTTCACCCTATTTTTTAAACATTTTCGTGTATAATATTATTCTACTTCCTATCCTCGAAGTGAAATTCGGGCGAAACAAATTACCACCGCTCACTCAATTGGTCGC
>NW_019728287.1:0-779 GCF_002891405.2 Cryptotermes secundus | reverse complement strand
AGAATGATTAAGTCAAGGAGGATGAGGTGGACAGGGCATGTAGCATGAATGGGTGCGAATCGGAATGCATATAGGATGTTGCTGGGAAGGCCATATGGAGAGAGACCACTGGGAAGACCAAGGCGTAGGTGGGTGTACAATATTAAAATGGATCTTAGAGGGATAGCCTGGGATGGTNATGGATTGGATTGATCTGGCTCAGAATAGGGACCATTGGAGGGTTCTTGTGAACACAGTAATGAACCTTCGGGTTCCATAAAATACCCGGAAGTTCTTGAGTAGCTGCACAGTTGGCGGCTCCTCAAGAAGGGCTCAGCACCATGAGTGAGTGAGTGAGTGAGTGATAATAGTTTCAGGCCAATCACAGTGGCTGCGCGATCGGCATGAACTGTCTTCGCTCGCTCTAACGCTGGGATCGTGGGTTCGAATGCAACTCAAGACATGGATGTCTGTATGTATTTATTCTGTGTTTGCGCTGTCCTGTGTGTGCAGGCAGCGGCCTTGCAACGGGTTGATCACTCGTCCAAGGAGTCCTACCATCTGCGTAAAAAGATTACGAAACTGAAGGAGAGGCCAGGACCCAACAGAGGGCTGTAGAGCCATTGATGAATGAATGGATAATAACACGTAGTTTATGATGCCGAAGATGGGATAACATGGTTTATCCTGGAAGTCTCTCAAAATCATACTCACGCGCCTATGAACACTAAGCATTACTTTTCAGTTTGTTGATATTCCGTTGGGGTAGCAATTAAACGTAGTTATGAGATGATCAAAAC
>NW_019728286.1:0-454 GCF_002891405.2 Cryptotermes secundus | reverse complement strand
CAGATGGTTCCAGCTGCTACTGCAATTCTTGCTGCAAGATCATGTGTCTCCACTGGAGTCCCATACACCAGGCTTTGCATGTACCCCCAGAGAAGGAAATCCAGTAGAGTCAAGTCAGAGGAGCGAGGGGGCTAGGTTTTTGAGCCTCCACGTCCAACCCAAAGGTTTCATCTAAATACTAACGGACATTAGTGTGCCATTATACTGGAGCCACATTTCACGACGGACTTCCAAAGGCACCACTTCCAGCGGTAAGGTCTCTTGGCGAAATGTTAGGTAAATGTCACCAGTAAGCCCCAGAGGTACGAGGTAAGGGCGTTCTCCTTCACATTTCAGAGGCCCTAGCGAGTAAACAAAGCGTTTCCGCCTATGGGTGTATCAACAAAATAAGATCAGATTGAACCACTCTATCTACCACAGAACGTTGTAACATATATTTATTTACACTCTGTAT
>NW_019728285.1:372-450 GCF_002891405.2 Cryptotermes secundus | reverse complement strand
CTTTGCTAGCTTGCTAGCTTTCATTTGCTAGCTTGCTATCTTGATTGATATTCGTTGCTAGCTTGCTAGCTTTGCGTT
>NW_019728285.1:0-227 GCF_002891405.2 Cryptotermes secundus | reverse complement strand
TAGATTTCGTTGCTAGCTGGCTAGCTTTGCGTTGCTAGCTTACTAGCTTTGAGTTGCTAGCTTGCTAGCATTGCGTTGCTAGCTTGCTATCTTTGCGTTCCTACCTTGTTAGCTTGGGGATGCTAGCTTGCTAGGTTTTTTTGCTAGCTTGCTAGATATCTTGATTTGCGTTGCTATCTTAATAGTTTTGCTTTGCTAGCTTGCTAGCTTTGCGTTGCTAGCTTGGT
>NW_019728284.1:0-793 GCF_002891405.2 Cryptotermes secundus | reverse complement strand
TAAATCTCCTTGCCCAGAGAAAGGGGGCTGTTCTGCGCACCTCAAAGGTTGTCCCTACACAACCACAAAAGCAAAGATGAAACGCGAAGTAATACCATTCCTTCTGGGCTAAGAATTAACAAACCTTTACTGGATTATTAAGAAACTTAGCGCGCCTTAGCCTACACGGAGACTGTGATCGGCCTGCATTGCCTAAACATAAATATAAATATACGGGCACAGGGGTCGAGGAGGTAGAAATCTTTGCAATAGGAAAGCAGGTATATGAGGTTTGCAAGGAACTCCTCTACATCTCCAGGATCGACTCAATGCATTTCCCGTCATCAGAATATTACATCCTCACAGCCAGCTTTCGTATTAACCTCCCAGCTACAAGCGCACTCACAGTGCATAGTGCAGTGGCTTACCTGCTTTGATCTTGCGCCCAAGGGCCGTGCTTCTGTTGCTGACGGATCCTTTTCTTTCAGTTCAGGAGCCTGTAAACTCAGTGTGTGTGCGTTTTCGTCTCCTTCAGACACTGAGTTTTCTGCTCCCCCCTGGTTTTCCGCTGCACTCTTCAGGCCCGGCTCCACAGCGTCCGTACTGTTCAGCATTGAGCAGTGCGCCTCTCGCTCGTGCAGAGTGTAATCTGTCGCTGTGTGGCTGCCTTCGCTCCTGTAGGCGCAAAGCGGGGTGCATTACACAAATAGTACATGTAGATGTGTAATTAACTGCTAGGGTCTCTTCCTACTCTAAACTGAGTCTTAACACCCAGTCTTACAGAACAGGTGGGAGTCAGTTTGGGAGGCCCTAG
>NW_019728283.1:0-391 GCF_002891405.2 Cryptotermes secundus | reverse complement strand
GTCCGTTGCTTTCTACTCCTAATTTTCTTGCCATGATCACCCCTGGTAAGATAGCATGGTGTTTCTAATCTGTCGCCTATAGCCTTCCAAGCCCGTTCTCCCGTGTATGCTTTGAAGAGAGCACATATGCGAGCTATCTTTCTGCGCTCTGTCAAGGTTTCCCTGTTCGATTCGTTCCTATGGTGTGCAAATTTAGCCGCTTTCTTTTGCACCCGGTCTAACGCATTTATTTGTCCCTCCCTGTAAGGATCCCAGCACGCCGCCCCATATTCCAGAATCGGACGCACTAAAGATGTGTATGCTTGACTTTTAGTTTTGCTATTTCCCTTTTTTAGAATACGCATTTTAAAATGAAGTGCCTTCCAGGCTCTTTTCACAGTGTAATTAACTT
>NW_019728282.1:0-468 GCF_002891405.2 Cryptotermes secundus | reverse complement strand
CCAGGAGTGCATCCAGTTCACAATGGAAACTGAAACTGAAGGCCACCACCCCTTCCTGGATACAGATATTTACAGGAGACCCGACGGTTCTCAGGGCCATATAGTGTACCGCAAATACACCCATATAAACCTCTACCTTAACGCTGCGTCCCACCACCACCCTTCCAACAAGCAAGCTGCACTTTCCACATTGGTGCACAGGGCTAGAGCACTGTGTGATCAAGACAGCCTACATGCGGAGTTGGTGCTCCTGAAGGACGTATTCAAGAAGAACGGATACAACAACCGTCAGATCCACAGAGTTCTCAACCGTCGGCCCAACATCAGCCGGCCTGAAGACAAACCGGGCTCAGTCGCCTTCGTTTCCTATGTCGGGACCACATTCAACCGTATCAGCATAGTGCTGTCCCGGCACAACATCATAGTAGTGGGTCTGCCTCCAAACAAATCATCCAATTTCCTCCGGCC
>NW_019728281.1:0-449 GCF_002891405.2 Cryptotermes secundus | reverse complement strand
AATATATCATGTGTTAATGTATAAGCTGCTTTATCAGTAGAAGATCCACTTTTGAAACCATATTGCTCCTTTGCCAATATTTGATTTTAAACCACATGTTGGTGAATTCTTAAGTAGATAACTTTCTCAACAACTTTAGAAAAGGATATTAACAAAGATATTGGTCTGAAGTTTGCTATATTTAGTTTATCTCCTGATTTATAAATAGGTTTCACATTTGAGTATTTTAATCTGGATGGAAAAATACCTTTTTCAAGGCATTTATTACATATATAAGTTAGTGGGGAGACTATATACGGGGAACTCCATTTCAAAATTTTAACTGAAATTTCATCGTACCCATGGGAATTTTTTGTTTTAAATGGTTTTGTAATCTTACGAATCTCCTGGGATGATGTATTTATAAATTTAATCCTAGGATAGGCTCGTTCTGTATTTTGAAGACTATT
>NW_019728280.1:513-954 GCF_002891405.2 Cryptotermes secundus | reverse complement strand
TGCTAGCTTTCCGTTGCAAGCTTGCTAGCATTTCGTTGTTAGCTTCCTAGCTTAGCTTTGCTAGGTTGCTAACTTTGTTTTGCTTGTTTGTTTCTTTGCGTTTATTGCTTGCTAGCTTTTTGTTGTTAGCTTGATAGATTTTTCGTGGCAAGCTTGCTAGCTCTCCGTTGCTATCTTGGTAGCCTTGCGTTGTAAGCTTGATAGTTTTCGTTGTCAGTTTGATAGGTTTTCGTTGCTATATTGCTAGCTTGGTGTTGCTACTTTGCTAGCTATGCGTTGCTAGCTAGCTTGCTAGATTGCTAGATATGCTCTGCTAGCTTGATAACTTTGCCTTGTTTTCTTGCTAGTTTTGAGTTTCTAGTTGCCATATATGTGTTGCTAACTTTCCAAGTTTTCGTTGCTAGCTTGCCAGCTTTGCGTTTCTTGTTTGCTAGCTTTGCG
>NW_019728280.1:0-194 GCF_002891405.2 Cryptotermes secundus | reverse complement strand
TGCGTTGCTAGCATGCTAGCTTTGCGTTGCTAGCTGTGTAGTTTGCGTTGTTAGCTTGTTAGCTTTGCGTTGCTAACTTGCTTGCTTCGCGTTGCTAGCTTGCTACTATTGCGTTTCTAGCTTTGTAAATTTGTGTTGCTAGCTTGGTTTATTTGCGTTGCTAGCTTTCTAGCTTGCTAGATATGCGTTGCTAT
>NW_019728279.1:0-698 GCF_002891405.2 Cryptotermes secundus | reverse complement strand
TGTAGATTTGCTTTGCTAGCTTGCTAGCTTGCTAGATTTGCATTGATAGATTGCTAGATTTGGGTTTCTAGCTTGGTAGTTTGCGTTGTTATTTTGCTAGTTTTGTGTTGCTAGCATGCAAGCTTTACCTTGCTAGCTTGCTAACTTGGCGTTGCTAGCTTGCTAGCTTTGCGTTGCTAGCTTGAATATTGCTAGAATTTCGTTGCAAGTTTGCTAGCTTTGCGTTTCTAGCTTGCTAGATCTGCTTTGCTAGCTTGCTAGCTTGCTAGATTTGCATTGATAGATTGCTAGATTTGGGTTTCTAGCTTGGTAGTTTGCGTTGTTATTTTGCTAGTTTTGTGTTGCTAGCATGCAAGCTTTACCTTGCTAGCTTGCTAACTTGGCGTTGCTAGCTTGCTAGCTTTGCGTTGCTAGCTTGAATATTGCTAGAATTTCGTTGCAAGTTTGCTAGCTTTGCGTTTCTAGCTTGCTAGATCTGTTTTGCTAGCTTGCTAGCTTTCTTTGCTAGCTTGCCAGGTTTGCGTTGCTAGCTAGGTATCTGTGCGTTGCTAGCTTGCTAGCGTTGCGTTGCTAGCTTCCTATCTTTACTTGGCCACCTTGAAAGCTTTGCGTTGGTAGCTTGCAAACATTGCGTTGCTAGCCTGCTATCTATTCGTTCCTAGCATGCTAGCTTTGCGTTGTTAGCTTGCTAGCTTTGC
>NW_019728278.1:388-753 GCF_002891405.2 Cryptotermes secundus | reverse complement strand
TAATGCTTACTACCATTCAGTCCAGAACCTTTTGTCTTCTCGTCTCTTGTCAAACACATAAAAATTAGAATATACAAAACTATAATTTTGCCTATGGTTCTGAATGGGTGTGAAACTTTGTCTCTAACATTAAGGGAGGAACATAGACTGAGGGTGTTTGAGAACAGGGTGTTGAGGAGAATATTTGGACCGAAGAGAGACGAAGTGACAGGAGGTTGGAGAAAACTGCATAATGAGGATCTTCATAACTTGTGTGTGCTAGATAAACAACCAGTGATGTTTTCCTCAGTTCGTTAGATCTGATGGCCAACTTCTTTTGAGTCTTCGATTTTCATGAGGTTCTTTTATTCTTTTCTTTCTACTGG
>NW_019728278.1:0-284 GCF_002891405.2 Cryptotermes secundus | reverse complement strand
GGGAAACCGAAGTACTCGGAGAAAACCTGCCCCAGCACCACTTTCTCCACCACAAATCCACTTCACCAGACATGGGATCGAACCCGGGCCACCGCGGTGGAAAGCCAGCGACTAACCGCTTGAGCTATGGCGCGGCCTTCATGAGGTTGAAGTAGTGGTTGAAGAAGTGGGTTGGAGTGATTTTCTAGTTTGTTGAGTACTTGGTGCTGTTTTCTTGGATGACTTCTGTTACGTAAATGTTTTTCATATTTTTGTAGTTCATAATGTTCGATTTTTTCTTTGAT
>NW_019728277.1:0-452 GCF_002891405.2 Cryptotermes secundus | reverse complement strand
TTGTACAATACAATATATAATCCTTAAGCTAATCCACCTAAACACATCATTGACCGGTGACCACTTCGTTACACTGCTTCATGACCATTTGCAGCCCTACATGGACTTCATGTATCACCACAACGATGGGATATTCCAGGAAGACAATGCACCGTGTCATCGGGCCGGAGTTGTCCAGGATTGGTTCGAGGAACATTCTGGAGCAGGGGAATGCAACTCAATGCTATTGGTGGGCAACACAGCCAGCGTGACGTCATGAAGCATCACTGTTGCCGCGGTGGCTGGCGGACACTCTCTTGATACAAAATAGCTGCCGCCAGTGCCAAGAGTTCGGTCGGTAAGAAGGTATGCTATCATACCACCAGCATTTTTTTACTGCTCCCTCCCAAATAATCACTGGTTCACATGTATAGCTAGAAATAATAATTGATGTAAATGAAATGTTCATATTT
>NW_019728276.1:0-405 GCF_002891405.2 Cryptotermes secundus | reverse complement strand
GCTTTGCGATGCTAGCTTGCTAGATTTGCGGTGCTAGCTTGCTACCTTCCCGTTGCAAGCTTGCTAGCTTTGCGTTGCTGGCTTGCTTGCTTTTCATTGCTAACTTGCTAGTTTTGGGTGTTTTGCTTGCTTGCTTAGCGTTTCTAGCTTGATTGCTTTGCGTTGCTAGCTTGGTAGCTTAAATATGCTAGCTTGCTAGGTTTGCGTTGCTAACTTGATAGCTTTGTTTGCTTCCTTGCTAGCATTAAGTAGTTGCTTGCTAGCTTGCTAGATATGCGTTTTTAGCTTGCTAGTTTTGCGTTGGTAGCTTGCGAAATTTGCGTTGCTAGCTTGCCGGCTTTGCGTTTCTAACTTGCTATCTTGGCGTTTCAAGCTTGCCAGCATTGCTTTGCTAGCTTGCAAGCT
>NW_019728275.1:0-560 GCF_002891405.2 Cryptotermes secundus | reverse complement strand
CACAGAAATATTGTGCTGAAACTTCTCTGTATATTCCCTCGTATCCTTCGCAGCCCACAAAATACGGAACGGGCGCTGTAGTAGCCATTTGTAGAGGACCACGGCTGCCAACTACTGAGGTTGCGCAGGCTGCATATTATGGATACCAGAAACAGCCAACATGTGATTTCAACAAAGTACGTCGGTTTGGGGCAGGTTTCCCTATTATCTTCTGGGACGTACCGGAGTGTAGTACGGTAGATTTTCACTGACGTTTCGGAGAACAATACTACCTCCGTCTTGGGTGTCGAAGAGAAAGCCAAGAAAACAGCCAGCAAGAAGCAGGAAGCAAGGAATATTAAATTCTATCGCACTACAGGGCGTTGCATCACAGGAGATGTACTCTAAACGCAGTGATCTGTTACGCCTGTTATGGAAACCATCCCTCCCCGAACATACCTCAGGATCGACTGAATCAGTCTGAAACGAATAATTCCTGTTCTGTTTATGTATTTTCCGATGTATGCCTAACCGCATAGCTGCAACATACAAAGCGTGCTTTTAATTTAAGCTTATGTTTT
>NW_019728274.1:0-327 GCF_002891405.2 Cryptotermes secundus | reverse complement strand
CATTTTGGCGATCGTTGAACACGACAAACAGACTCTCCAGTCAGAAATAACTGAGCAGATTGAAGTGTCCCTCTGTGTGCGGACAGATAAACTCCAGGAAAACCTGACGAAAAACTACAATGAAACCTGTGCAGCAATTGACGAAACCAAACGCGAGTTCCAGGCCTGGTTGGACATAGTGCAAATGAAGGCCTAGCAGGGAAATACGTCAACGATCGTCGCGAGCACAGCTCAGCCACCTACATTCAACGTGGAGCTTGTTCCGGCAACAATTCGTGACCATGGCAGAACACAACCAATGGTCGGACAGGGAAAAATTAACATACC
>NW_019728273.1:0-497 GCF_002891405.2 Cryptotermes secundus | reverse complement strand
TGAGGTTCATGACCAGATATTTCTTTTGAATGAAAGTTATTGTCTGGTCTATGAGGGGCGCCCTCTCTGACCAGAGGTAGGGTCTGTCATTTGTCAGTCAGCCTATATTAATAAATCCACTGTCTGTATTTACATCCATTTACATATACACAATTATTACTTACTTCTATGTACAATATATACAAGGCCCCTGTTATTCCAGGCTAGGTACAGCAGATTACGCCCTTTTCTTCTTAGTATTATTAGCTACCACGGCAGTCTAGTCATTTCAACGGTCGTATGACTGACCACCGCCAAGTTTAAGCCTCTTAAACGTTCTGTGGCCGGCTTCGCCTTGTCCGATGTTGGGAACATTCTCATTCTCATGATTTTGTATGACTTCTGCTTGTTGCCTGGATAATTTTGTTATAAAGTCACAAACGTACGGGATATTGAATGCAATGTGCAAATCACGGACAGGTGTGCGCCTTGGAAAATTGTCAATGGTGAGGAGAACC
>NW_019728272.1:0-854 GCF_002891405.2 Cryptotermes secundus | reverse complement strand
TCACGAAAATATTATTTCAGATTTCCGCTCAGAATTTCCTTTACAACTTCCTGCAGAATGGCTCATGGTACATGGTGCGATCTCCATACGTAATTATGGCTTACTTTCACTAATATAAGATGAGGTATAGCAACATTACAAATTAAATCTAAGATTACACTATCATTCCAAAATTCGCCTATTATAATCATAAAGTTGGAAAGGCTCTGGTCTGTGGAAAATATTTCATTTCTTCTTTACGTTTGCTAACACTAGAACAATAATTGTTGACTATGTTCCCACTTCTTCCCTTTTAGTAGGTTTAAATGGTGAACCTCGGAGACGGAAATTTATACATGCCCTGGGGTCAGGTATTGAGATGGACAATTTTCGACCTGTTCACCCGTGTATTAGAGGCCATCTCGTAATTGACTTCAAGTCATACTTTCCATCCCAAGTTGTGGCCTTTAATTATCACTGCGATTATGCAGCTCTTCGGTAAATTTAATATTTACGGATTCACCTTTGTAGCTAATTCCAGAAGCCTTTGCTTTTTCCAACGCATCTTTTCTACTGTGACATACACTGTGTCTCTCGAGATCACTNCTCGAGATCACTTCCTTTGCGAAAGTACGTCACAAACTTCACATGAATATGGCTTGTTCCCTTTGTGAATTTTCAGATGGTTGTATTCTTGTATGCGCTCTTGAGCAGCTTTCCACAATAGGCTCATCGCAAGGGAGTTTTCCGTTTTCTTTACCACAGAAGGAATTCTTTCAGCTATGTTTCTCTGATTTCCCTGCTTCCGGAGTTCGGCAGCTGAACACAATTTTCCGCGGTTCCTCCTGCAAATGCAAACGTACTAGAGACAAAGA
>NW_019728271.1:0-425 GCF_002891405.2 Cryptotermes secundus | reverse complement strand
CTGACAATGGTAATCAGCAGAAAAGATGCTATATACATGCACAAACAAGTTTCATGATGTTCAGACTGTGGCACTGTGTAGTCTTGTGTTTGTAGGCGAATACCAGTGTTTCGGCAGAATGTGACGTCGCACCACCGCTTTAGTTTGACCATTTCCTCAAGTCAGCACAAAATAAAAAAAATGTTTTACTAAACCCCTTCGGTGGTGCAACTTAAATTCGTTACAATATATTCATGTAAAGTAAGTAAAGTAAAGGTATCCCTGTAACAAGCAGTGGAGGCTCATTGGGTTGTGAGATGTTGAGGTTCCCACATTTTCTAGACAATCGGTTCACAGATTGCGGTGGTGTTGTCAGCTTTACGCGCCGGCCGCCTTTAGCTCCCAGGAAGATTCCTGGTAGTCATTTCTGTTAGAGGCTGAGAGGA
>NW_019728270.1:0-880 GCF_002891405.2 Cryptotermes secundus | reverse complement strand
CATTCATTCATTCATTCATTCATTCATTCATTCATTCATCTGTAACCCTACAGCCATTTGTCGGACCTTAGCCGCTTTTTCAGTTCCTTAATCTTTTGCACAGACAGTACGACTCCTTAGACCGGGGATCAGTACGTCGCAAAGTCGCTACCTGCATACAGGACAGCAAAAACACAGAATAAACGCACACAAGCATCCATGCGTCAAGTTGGGTTCGAACCCACGGTCCCTGTGTTTGATGGGGGAGATAATTCGTGCCTTAGACCACTCGGTCACTGTAATCGGCTCCAGATTTATGATAGAATTTTGTTATCAAGTTTTCTTATAATTTTTACAGTTCCTGCAAGCGAATTTCAGGAAAAAAAACTTCTCTAAAAGACAAGAATTCTTTATTCTACAGTGCAGGTAGGTGCAGTGGTGATTTCATACACTTGTATTTAGTAAGAACCAGGTTCGAATCCAATTCTATCCACCTGCTATCCTGACTTATTAGTCACTCCAGGCGGACATTTTGACTACTTTCGCCGCTTTCTAAATAAATATGCACGGAATTGCGGCGGCCCGGGTTCGATCCCGGGTCTGGTCAAGTGGGATTTGNCAAGTGGGATTTGTGGTGGACAAAGTGACGCTGGGACGGGTTTTCTCCGAGTACTTCGGTTTCCCTTGCTAATCTTCATTCCACCAATTGCTCCACAATCACCCTCACCTATCATCTTGGGCCGGTACAATAGGCCAGAAGTGGCCGCAGTACAAGGGACTTAGTCCCACCCCACTAGCAATAAAAGAAATCATGAAATAAGTTAAGGATTAAGCACATACTCTTCAGAGAAGTGACAATAACGCAGAATGCCACTCTGGCTCTGGTGACGTCATGCTACAC
>NW_019728269.1:0-226 GCF_002891405.2 Cryptotermes secundus | reverse complement strand
TTTCGTTCCCCTTTCCATAGAAAAATGTATATTTGCCTGCTGGTGCATTGCCACCTCCATCCCAGCTGACCTGTACCCCCGCTAAATCTAACTTATATTTTAAGATTTCTTCTGCCACTGCTCTGAGCGAACCTGCCCTGTACAAACTTCGTACATTCCAAGTGTCAAATCTCATATCCACTTTCATTAGCTTAGGTCATTTATCCAAGGAATCCGTCCAGGTCCG
>NW_019728268.1:390-818 GCF_002891405.2 Cryptotermes secundus | reverse complement strand
ATTTCCTGAAATTTAAAGAAACTTGAAACGATTCGAAGTTAAATTGAGGGATTTTAATCGAATTTTGTACGAATTCAACGAATTTTGTATAATTTTAACATTAAATTCTTTAAAATGTTCACGTTAAAATAAAGAATTTCAAACAAATTATAAAAGATTTCACTCGAATTTTAGGAATTCCATAAAATTTCTGTTAATTAGTATATTATTTAATGAATTTTAATAAAAGGTTCGGTAACACTAAGCTAATTAATAGAATTTATACAAATTTTGTACGAACTCAAAGTATTTTTTATATATTTATTTCCGAATATTCTTTGAAGATTTCATGTTAATATAAGGAATCAATAAATGCCTTAAAGGAAAAGACAAAAGCTACAAAATGCAGCGACCATCGCGCAATAAGCCTTATTGCACATACAGCAAAG
>NW_019728268.1:0-380 GCF_002891405.2 Cryptotermes secundus | reverse complement strand
TAGCAAAGATACTTAAAAGAAGAATTGAAAGGAAAATAGAGGATGTACTTGGAGAAGATCAGTTTGGATTTAGAAGAGGAAAAGGAACCAGGGATGCAATTGGGATGATGAGAATTATAGCGGAACGAACTTTGGAGATAGATGAAGAACTGTGTGTTTGCTTCATAGACTGGCAGAAGGCATTTGACCGGGTAAACTGGACCAAATTAATGGAGATCCTGAAAGAAACAGGTATCGAATGGCATGAAAGAAGATTGATTAGCAAATTTTACATGGATCAGAAATTTAGAGTACGATTGGACAGTGGGGAGACAGGAAGTGTGCAGATTGGAAGTGGAGTTCGAAAAGGATGCTGTTTATCACCAATTCTGTTCAACTTG
>NW_019728267.1:0-500 GCF_002891405.2 Cryptotermes secundus | reverse complement strand
CTATACTCCAACTGTACTCATAGGCTGCTGCCTTGAGAACTGTTGGTAACACACTCCGGCAGCTGATTCACTTCAACTGCTTTCACTGCTGACTGGAGAACTGTCTTCAGTGCGGATACACTTTAACTCTCTCCGGGGATGGCTCGAAGTTAGCTCGACTACAACTGAACTCATCGACGGCCACATTACAACTCTCTCACGCTTACTGGTTAGCCGGCTTTTATTTCGTTCGCTGTTGCCTGTGCCCGCGTCAACAGTAGGAAGTGGTGCCGCGTCACAGTGTTTGCGTATAGCCTAGCAACGCTGTTACCTCATGCCGTCTTACGTCACCGCGCAGGGGGGGGGGTGACGGAGCGCTGACTCACCCGCCGCGTCACTGCTGGTGGTGGGGGTTCTCCGTTGCGCAACATGTCGCAATATGTAGGAATAACAAGGAAAAGAATAGATCAATTGTAAATCAGAATTCAGTTAATTGAAGGACTCTCTGTGAAATATGCTAA
>NW_019728266.1:0-264 GCF_002891405.2 Cryptotermes secundus | reverse complement strand
ATGCATGAGGTGATGTGCGACAGCAAGCCGTTCCAGGTTCTCAGATACCGTAGGCGCCTCTCCCAGGCGTGGAAGGTGACTTCCTCCGCACCATCTGCTCCTGCCGGCTACCCCACAACGTACAGGCCGGTACAGGCAATTCTCGCCGACCAGCCCGAGAACGAGTTGGGAGTCGCATTCGGCTGTGCTGACAGCATCAAGGAGGCCACATAAGGAGGTACACTCTATGGCCCAAAGTACCGTCGGGTGTCCTGTAAATATCTA
>NW_019728265.1:0-456 GCF_002891405.2 Cryptotermes secundus | reverse complement strand
GCTTGTTAGCTTTGCGTTGCAATCATGCTAGATTTGCGATATTAGATTGTTAGCTTGATAGATTTGAGTAGCTAGCCTGCTANTAGTTTTTAGTTGCTAGCTTGCTAGCTTTGCGTTGCTAGCTTGCTATCTTTGCGTTGCTAGCTTGCTAGATTGCTAGATATGCGTTGCTAACTTCATAGTTTTGCGTTGCAATCTTGGTAGCTTTGCGTTGCTAGCTTGCTAGCTTTGAGTTGCTAGCTTGCTAACTTTGCGTTGCTTGCTTGCTATTTTTGCCTTTCCAGCTTTCTAGCTTTGCGTTGCTAGCTTGCCAGCCGTGCGTTGCTAGCTTTCCAACTTTGCGTTGCTTGCTTGCTAGCTTTGCGTTGGAACCTTCCTATCTTTGCTTTGCTATCTTGCTAGTTTTGCGTATCTTGCTTGCTACCTTTGCGTTGCTAGCTTGGTAGCTTAGCGTTG
>NW_019728264.1:0-441 GCF_002891405.2 Cryptotermes secundus | reverse complement strand
TAGGCCAATCAGTGGCCGCAGTGCCGAGTGGACCCAGTTGGACTCAACACTCCACTAGCGAATTAAAAAAATTAGACCATTTGGTACGTCGGCCACTAATTGGCCTGTTGTATCAGCCCCGAATGATAGATGAATGTGGAGCAATCGGTGGAATGAGGCTTGGCAGGGGAAACCGAAGTACTCGGAGAAAACCTGCCCCAGTGCCACTTTGTTCTCCACAAATCCCACCTTACCTGACACAGGCCACCTTTATGGGAAGCCAGCGATTAACCGCTTGAGCTATGGCACGGCCATCCTCTGTAATAAAATTAGCTTAGTTTCCTTCAAATTGTCTTGTTTAATACCAGAGTACCATTGCCTTCAGAGTTCCAGTTTTACTTGTCCGTGTATGTCAGCAAGTTTCCTCTCAGAATGCGCTACTTAAACTTATGGGCAAAAACT
>NW_019728263.1:681-844 GCF_002891405.2 Cryptotermes secundus | reverse complement strand
TAGCAACGCATATCTAGCAGTCTAGCAAGCTAGCAACGCAAAACTGGCAAGATTGAAACGCAAAGTTAGCAAGTTAGCAACACAAAGATAGGAAGATAGCAACGCCAAGGTAGAAAGCTAGCAACGCATATCTAGCAAGCTAGCAACGCAAACTAGCAAGCTA
>NW_019728263.1:0-403 GCF_002891405.2 Cryptotermes secundus | reverse complement strand
AGCAAGCAAGAAACGCAAAGCTAGGAAAATGGCAACGCAAATCTAGCAATCTTGCATCCTAGCAACGTAAAGCTAGCAAGCTAGCAAAACAAAGCTCTCAAGCTAGAAACGCCAAGCTAGCAAGCTAGCAACGCAATGCTAGCAAGCTAGAAACGCAAAGCTAGCAAGCTACCAACGCAAAGCTAGACATCTAGCACCGCAAAGGTGGGAAGGTCACAACGCATAGCTGGGAAGCTTGCAACACACAGCTGTCAAGATATCAACGAAAACAGGCAAGATAATAACGGAAAGCTGGCAAGCTAGAAACGCATATCTAGGAAGGTAGCAACGGAAAGTTAGCAAGCTAGCAACGCAAAGTTGTCAAGCTAGCAACACAAAGATAGCATGCTAGCAAAGCAAACCT
>NW_019728262.1:331-554 GCF_002891405.2 Cryptotermes secundus | reverse complement strand
CATGCCCAAATCCTCAGTTAAAATTGTGTTTGCGGAACCTCTGCTAGTCCCAACGTCATCAGGAACTTCACAGATGGCCGAACGATGGCCCTCCATGATCAGTGTCTGCACTTTTTCAATGACATCAGCATTTCGGCTCGTTGACAGTCTCCCGGAATGCTGCTCACTGTCCGCCAACATACGACCAGGTTTAAAGGGGTTGAACAACTCTTTAATTTGGGTG
>NW_019728262.1:0-282 GCF_002891405.2 Cryptotermes secundus | reverse complement strand
TTTCTGCTTGGGTATCCTCAAGTTTCTGACAAAACTTAATGCAGTATCGCTGCTCCAAGCATTCTGTCATCTTGAGCGAAACGAGAATGCGACGAACATGTGTTACACCACTTCGTTATCTGGCAGCCACAGAAGCATCTGGCAGTGTTGCGAGTCAGCAAAAAATCACGCAAGCGCATGAAAGTCCCTTCTACCACTACGCTCAGTTTCCCCGCCCATTTGGCAATTACTTACAGCGAAAAAAATAAAGTCAGATACTTTTTGGACATACAGTAGTCCTTA
>NW_019728261.1:0-2120 GCF_002891405.2 Cryptotermes secundus | reverse complement strand
TCAGGATGCGGACGAGGCAGTGGTAGTCAGAAATATCCTCGATGGGATCCACCCTCGGGAAATAAGTCGCCCAGTTTTTTGTGATACACCTGCCACCTATGTCGATCTAGAAAATATGTGCATATACGCACTCAATATTTTGACAAGCGAAGATAGTCAGAGCTCCCGATCGCGCAATCCACTCACTCCTATGACTCTTGCCGAGCCTTCTGTGTCTGGTAACCCCACTTCGCAACCTTCCCAAAAGGTTTTTTATCGCTGTAAAAAAAGTTTGGAACATCCAGCGAGAGTGCAGTGTTAAGTAAGTTATCGGCATTACCTAGGCAGCCGCCTTTATCCCAAGGTCGACGTAATTGATTAGAAGTTAACGCACAGTCGTCTAGTCCCCACGTGCATTTTCCTATTCCCATGGGTGATACTCACACGGTTTCTACGTTGCAGAGTCAGAGTATACAGGGTTTTTCCGAGTATAATTTACCCTGTCTTCAAGTGGAATTCAGTTTCGGGCCAGTGCACGCACTCTTAGACTCAGGGGCTGTGCGTTCATTAATATCGGTTACCGTTTATAAGAACCTTAAGAGGAAATTCCCCACTATACACACTTATCCCGTCACTGCGAGATGTGTCACTGCGTCTGCGCACATCTTTCCGGTGCACATTGGGGTTAATTGCAAAGTTAGGATTGATAGGAATATGTGGAATTTCCCTTTTTATGTGGTCCCGGATTTGATCCAACCAGTTATTTTGGGGGCCGATTTATTGGGGAACGTTGGCTTGATGATTGATATACAGGAAGGGTTTGCCTTCTGTAAATTTGACCCCAAGAATAGAATGACCTTACTGCGTCGATTTTCGACTCTTGACGTTTCTCGGGGGCCCACTGCTTCCCAGTCGCACCCTAATTTTCCTATTTGAGTGACGTAAGCGATACTCAGATGAAGCAGCTCATTAAGGGTTTTCCGGACGTCCTAAGATCTAAATTGTGACTCATTAATCTATTAAAGTATGACATTGAACTACTGGACGCATCCCCGGTTAAGGTCCCGCACTACAGATTGATGCCACCTAAAATTGATATCTTGCGTCAAATGCTCGACGAAGGTATCATTACACCCTCCACGTCTCCATACTCGAGTCCTATCTTCCTCGTCCCCAGAGGCGAAGATGGTTTTCGTCCGGTTGTGGACCACCGTACCCTTAATAAAACATCAAAATCGTGTCGGTGCCATTGCCGGATATACACTCATGTTTACACTGGTTCAAGGGAACCAAAGTTTTTACTTCGCTCGACCTAAATTCAGCATATCATCTGATTGGTCTGACTATGCGATCCAATGCATTAACTGCCTTTGCCACTGACTGGAACTTATATGAGTATACTCGGGTGCCTTTGGGGCTGGCCACAGGAGCGCAGGTTTTAACACGGGTCCAGGATAAATTTTTCTCGGACATAAAGTTTAAGTTCGTCTTCCACTATTTGGACGACTTAGTAGTCTATAGTGATTCCTTTGAGGAACACATACTCCATTTGCATGAGGTTTTCAATCGGTTGTGTTACGTGGGGCTAACTGTTAACCCAAATATGGTTACATTTGCTGCTCCCCGCCTGTCGTTTCATGGACATATAGTATCACCCTCGGGAATCACCGTGGACCCGAGTAGAACCGAAGCCATTAAGAATTACCCTCGTCTCCGGGATGTGAAGGGGTAAGATTCATCGGCATGGTTTTCTACCGTAAATTTATCCTCCATATTGCCGAACGCGCAGCACCCCTTAACCTACTTCGAAAGAAGGGTGTGAAGTTTGCATGTGGAACGGAGTAGCAGTCCTTGTTCGAGGATATTAGTCTAGCTATCATCAAACCCCCAATCCTCCGAACCGAGGATTTTTCACGGAAATTTACCTTTAAGACAGCTTCCAGCTCCGTTGCTGTGGCTGCGCTTCTATTAGAAGAGTTTGATGGGGAGCTACAACCAATTACCTACGCATCTCGTACATTGTTCCAGCAGAAGGGAAAATTCTCCACGTACGAGCATGAGTGTCTAGCGGTCCTGTTTGGTCAGGAGAAATTCATACCGTACTTGGAACATATTGAATTCGATCAGCAGACCGATAATCA
>NW_019728260.1:0-191 GCF_002891405.2 Cryptotermes secundus | reverse complement strand
AGAGACCACTGGGAAGACCAAGGCGTAGGTTGGTGGACAATATTGAAATGGATCTTAGAGAGATAGGATGGGATGGTATTGATTGGATTCATCTGGCTCAGGATATGGAGCAGTGGAGGGCTCTTGCGAACACAGTAATGAACCTCCGAGTTCCACAAAATGCTGGTTAAATTCTTGAGTACCTGCAGAAT
>NW_019728259.1:0-530 GCF_002891405.2 Cryptotermes secundus | reverse complement strand
ATGACGATGACAATGACGATGACTATGACTATTCTGATGGCGATGGCGATGGCGATGGCTATGGCGTTGGCGATGGCGATGACTATGACTATGACGATGGCGATGTCGATGGCGATGATGATGATTATGAGAATGATGATGATGATGGTGATGGTGATAATGATGGTGTTGTTGTTGATGGTGATGATGGTGATGATGATGTTGATGGTGATTGTGATGGTGGTGGTGATGGTGATGTTGATAGTGATGGTGATGTTGATGGTGATGATGATGTTGATGGTGATTGTGATGGTGGTGGTGATGGTGATGTTGATAGTGATGGTGATGTTGATGGTGATGATGATGTTGATGGTGATGGTGTTGGTGATGGTGATGGTGATAGTGATTGTGATGGTGATGATGATGATGATGACGATGAATTTGACGATGAAAATGACGATGATGTTGACGATAACGATGGCGATGGCGATATCGATGGCGAAAGAGATGGCGATAACGATGACGATGACGATTACGATGGAGATGATGAT
>NW_019728258.1:0-788 GCF_002891405.2 Cryptotermes secundus | reverse complement strand
GGCTGCCCTGTCACTGTGACCTAAATACGTATATCCGGTGTACAACATCAAGATGCGTTTCTTTCTTTGTATGATGAGGTATTTATCTCTTTAAATAGTAAGAGTGTTGTGTGAATGTTTCTATACATATATGTACAAGTTCTGATTAATTATCTGCCTGAAAATATGTCTTGAAAGTTTCAGTGAGAAAGTGCAAATGGTAGGCAATAATGTCTGTATTATCCTGTACGGAATAGTGGCGAGTGCACCAAATTTTACAAACGTGTGTTTCCTCTGTTCCACAACGAAATCGAAGTGTTGTTCCCTGAAACATGATACTAAAGTGTGCGTGAAGGAAGAATAGACCATTAAGTTCATTTATTGAGTTAACGAAAGCAAGTGCACATAAGAATAGTGGGTGTATAGTGAAAGACAATGTGTTATTGAGATTATTTTTGCATTATTATTCATAATTTCGCGTGAAATATGTACAGTGATATGCACAATATGTGTTGTAGTGGTAGAATGGATAGAAAGTGAATTCGAATTTATGAGTGTATATATCCCATAACAGAAAACATGGTGTATTTTTGGTATGTAGTCTCTGGATGCTTCACGTGTTAGTAGGTTATTATTCAGAAAGATATACATGTTTTGTTTTTTGTTTTTAGTATGAGTGTAAGTACTTATAAGAAGAGGGTGCAAAGTGAAGTGCTAGTTCCCTTTTGAGGATGTGACTGTTGAATTTATAACTTAGGCCTGTCTGACATAGTGTGGTTTGTGTAACGGATATTGTTCAGGTCAGAATA
>NW_019728257.1:0-488 GCF_002891405.2 Cryptotermes secundus | reverse complement strand
TTTGGGAGTGAATATTACTATTTAGTTATCATGCTATTTCTCCAATTGAACTGAAACAAATCCTCTGGAGTAGGTTCTTTTTTGTTCAACAGCTATCCCTGTAACAGGCCGTGAAGACGCATAAGGTTGTGAGACGTTGAGGGTCCCACATTATCTAGACAATCGGTTCAAAGATGGCAGTAAGGTTGTCAGCCTTACTCGCTGGCGGCGCTTTACTCCCCAGAAAATTAATTAATAAATTAATTCCTGGTACTCATTTCTGTTAGAGGCTGAGTCGACCCCCAGGGCCATAGTGCGGCTGGAAGGATTAGGTCAATTGAAAAATATCCAATGACCTCATCAGGACTTGAACCCACGACCTTCCGGTTTGTAGCATAATGCCTCAACCAACTACGCTACCTCATGCCCCCGCAGACGAAGTATGACTACTCTCATATATTTCAATTTATTGATGTTGAAGATAACAGATATTTATCTAATGTAATAAG
>NW_019728256.1:0-446 GCF_002891405.2 Cryptotermes secundus | reverse complement strand
ATATGGAATCACTATAAATTTGTTGGAATTCTCTATATTTACTTGTAATATTAAAAATTTTGGTCAAAATTTCATAAATTAAATTGAAATAATTCAAATTCTTGTTTATATTCATTAAATTTGACATAGTGTGACATGTCGACCCCTACCTCCCCAGCGGTACGTGGCGGTAAGGTAACGATCGCGTTACTATGGTAATATGCGAGTTCCCGCCCCACCACTCCCCTTCGCGGTGACGTCACAGAGGGATATCGCGGTCGCTAGGCAACGCGATTCAACAGCGGCGACGTTACGGTAGTAACAGCGGTTACCTCCGCTAGCGTTACATAGCAACACAGCGCTAGCAACAAGGGTGCCTATGACGTGGCTGTATTGTCCGATCGAGGCTACATAGGGAGAAACGAAGGCTATTCATAGTCAGTTGTACTGTAACAGTCGCCGAGTCG
>NW_019728255.1:0-426 GCF_002891405.2 Cryptotermes secundus | reverse complement strand
ACAAAGGTGATTATGAAGGAGAAATCTTGATTTAAGCTTCGTTTTTTCTTGGTTCTCTCATTGTTCAGATACAGGGTGTTTTATGACTTTTAGGGCATAACTGCAGGAGGTGATTTCCTAGGCCTTCGTGATCAAAAAGTTCATATAAACATGTGTCCAATTTTGGATGGTTACAGAGTTATGACCGTTTTTTCATTCCCGTACACGCCCTCCTGTGAACCGCGTCTGTCAGCTGTCAGGTTGCTATCTTTAGCCAGCTACAGACAGAGCGTTCTCGTTATCTCTACACATGAGAGCTACCTAAGGTGGGGAGGGTTGGTATGTAAGGCGCGGTTCACAACCAAGCGGCAGTCTGTGTTGCGGACGGTGGTGGCATTTTCAAAAACCAGCTTTGAGCACCGATAAATTGAAATTAAAGGTAATTTC
>NW_019728254.1:0-1102 GCF_002891405.2 Cryptotermes secundus | reverse complement strand
TCATTAAATATATCAAGTATTGTAAGAGATACTCATATTTGTTGTCTGTCACTTAAAATGTGAACAGACTCCCATATCACCATAATGTTGCATTTTGACATCCTGTTGCACTGCATTCTTTCACATATTCGTTTCAATCTTCCATACAACTTATACTTGAAGTTTATGGTTCAAAAGTTTAATTTTTAATTAAACTCATTCTTTCACTTTATTTACCTATTTACACAACTTGTTTTGGCCTACATGGCCAAAAAGAAAAACACCAATCACCACACACATACTGCACACAAAGGAAAATATACTTCAGAATTCTGAATTGCCTCTTAAAAAATGTTATGACAATGCATAAAGTGCAGCAGTTTCACCAAAGCAGTTTTAGTGTGCCAGATCATGGCTGTGTATTATAAGTTGCGTGAAAAATGGAAACAAAAATGTGGAAGGACATGTCACCTTTTGGAAGCATTCTTCACAGTTCCTCCTCACCAGGTGATGTGGATTTTGTCTTTCAGTGACAAAGTATTGATGTGCTGGATAATGGTTTATAAAGGTAAAGTTAAAGCTATCACTGTAACAGATCATGAAGGCCCATAGGATTGTGAGACGTCGAGGCTCCCACATTTTCTCTAGACCGTCGACACACAAATGGTGGTAAGGTTGTCAGCCTTATGCATCAGCCACCCTTTAACCCACAGAAAGATTCTTTGTATTCATTTATGTTAGATGCTGAGTCAACCTGAGGACCGTGTGGCCGGAAGGATGAGGTAAATTGAAAAAGAAAAATCCACCTCATCAGGATTTGAACCCACAACCTTTTGGCTTGTAGCATAGTGCATGAAGGAACTGTGCTACCAGACACAACTTATAGCTGTATGCATTGTGTTTACTGCAAAAAACTGTGGAAGAATAAGTTGCTTTTATTATCTTGCTTGCGTATCATTTTGAATTTGCTGTGCTATATTATGTTGATTTTAAAGGTGCCTCTTGCTGTATATTCTTAGTGAGTATTTTAATGTTGGTTTTGGATCTTTGACAACAGTTTGCTGAAAGAGAGCAGGATAAGTAATTGTGATACTGCAGATGGCAGTAATTGTGAAACTGTGAA
>NW_019728253.1:0-1011 GCF_002891405.2 Cryptotermes secundus | reverse complement strand
TTTCTAGCTTGCTAGCTTTGCGTTGTTAGCTTGCTATATATGGGTAGTTACCTTGCTAGCTTGGTGTTGCTCCTCGGTAGCTTTGCGTTGCTAGCTTGCCAGCTTTACGTTTCTAGCTTGCTAGCTTCCAAACTTTGCGTTGCTAGCTAGATAGCTTTGCTTTCCTAGCTTTCTAGATTGCTAAATATGCGTTGCTAGCTTGCTAGATTTGAGTTGCTATCTTGCTAGCTTTGCGTTGCTAGATTCCTAGCTTTGAGTTCCTAGCTTGTTGCTTTGCGTTGCTCTCTTTCTAGCTTTGCGTTGCATGCTTGCTTTCTTTCGTTTCTTGCTTTCTAGCTTTGCGTTTCTAGTTTGCTAGCTTTGCTTTGATAGCTTGCTAAATGGCTAGATTTGCTTTGCTAGCTTGCTAAATTTCCGTTGCTATCTTACTAGCTTTGCGTTGCTAGCTTGCTAACTTTCCGTTACTAGCTTGCTAGCTTTGCGTTGCTAACTTCCTAGCTTTGAGTTTCTAGCTGGCTAGCTTGCTAGTTTTGCGTTTGCTAGCTTGCTAATTTTTCGTTGCTACCTTGCTAGCTTGGCGTTGATAGCTTGCTAGCTATGTGTTGCTAGCTTGCTAGTATTGCGTTGCTAGCTTGCTTGCATTGTTTTGCTAGCTTGCCAATTTTGCGTTGCTAGCTTAGAAGCTTTGCGTTGTTAGCTTGCTAGCTTTCCGTTGCTAGCTTGATAGATATGCGTTGGTAGCTTTAGAGATTTGCGTTTCGAGCTTACCACCTATGCGATTCTAGCTTGCCAGCTTTGCGTTGCTAGCTTGCTATCTTTGTTTTGCTTGCTTGCGTGCTTTGTGTTCCTTGCTTGCTAGCTTTTCGTTGTTAGCTTGCTAGCTTTGCGTTTCTAGCTTGCTAGATTTGAGTAGCTAACTTGGTAGACTTGCGTTGCTAGCTTGCAAATTTTGCGATGCCAGCTTGTTAGCTTTGCGTTCCTACCTTCCTAGCTTGGCGTTGCTAGCTTAAT
>NW_019728252.1:0-448 GCF_002891405.2 Cryptotermes secundus | reverse complement strand
TGAAGGTCAAAATTAGTTTAGAATCTCTTAAATTATCATGAAATCATACACAATTTGATCAAAATTAAGTAATACTTAATATTGTCAAAGAAATTCATAGATTTCCAAACATAAAAGTTGAAACTTTGAAAATTTTTGCAATTCTTTGTATTATCTTGTATCTGGAATAATCCTTGGTCAATATTTCATAAAGTACCTTCAAACCTTTCAAAATCGGGTTTATATTCGTTAAAATTAACATAAAATCTATCAAATTGACTTAAATTACCCTAATATATAGTAGAAATCTTCAATAATTTCGACAGTATTCCATGTAATAAGAAGAAATCCTTCACATATTGTGTGTAAATCCTTATAGTAAGTTGAAATCGTCAGAGAATTTTAGGCAAAAATTCCATAAAACATGTTGATTTCGTTCAAAATTGGTTTAAATTATTTTAAGTAACTT
>NW_019728251.1:0-1037 GCF_002891405.2 Cryptotermes secundus | reverse complement strand
CATATGCTTGTTTAAAATCTATGAAGCATAGGTAAATATCTATATGAAATTCCCAGCATTTCTACGTATGGATGCAGTCTCATTTTTAGTATCCTTGTTAAAATTGCATATGCTGTCGGTAGTAATGATATACCTCTAAAGTTACTACATGTTAATTTACCGCCTTTTTTAACTATGGGACATATGGTGCTCTTTCGCCAAACTACTGGTATCCTCTCTTCTTCCCACACTTTATTTATAATTCTGTGGAGCGCTATTATTCCTTCTTGTTCTCCTGCCTTCAACAATTCTGCTGGTATGTTGTCTCCTCCTGGAGCTTTATTTATTCTTTGTTCCTTTAATGCTAATTCCACTTCTTCCTTTGTTGGAGGCTCTATTATGATATAGCTTGCTAGTTTGCGTTGCTAGCTTGCTAGCTTACGTTGCTAGCTTCCTAGCTTTGCGTGGCTAGCTTGCTAGCTTTCCGTGGCTTGCTTGCTTTGCGTTTCTTGCTTTGTAGCTTTGCGTTGCTAGCTTGCTAGCTGTGCGTTCTACCTTGCTAGCTTTGCGTTGCTAGCTTGCTATCTTTGCGTTGCTAGCTTGTTAGATTTGCGTTGCTAGCTTGCTAGCTTTCGGTTGCTAGCTTGCTATCTTTGCGTTGCTAGCTTGTTAGTTATGCGTTGCTAGCTTTCCAGTTTTGCGTTTCTAGCTTGCCAGGCATGCGTGGCTAGCTTGCCAGCTTTGTGTTGCTAGCTTGCTAGCTTTGCGTTCCTAGCTTGCAAGTTTGCCGTTGCTAGCTTGCTAGATATGCGTTGCCGGTTTGCCAGCTTTGCATTGCTAGTTTGCCAGGTTTGCGTTGCTAGCTTGCCAGCTTTGCGTTGGTAGCTTGCCAGCTTTGTGTTGCTATCTTGCCAATTTGCGTTGCTAGCTTGCCAGCTTTGCGTTGCTAGCTTGCTAGATTTGCGTGGATATATTGCTCGCTTTGCGTTGCTACCTTGGTAGATTACCGTTGACAGCTTGCTAGCTTTGCGTTGCTAGCTTGCTACCTTTGCGTTGCT